>NC_092678.1:3648921-3873921 GCF_964355755.1 Antedon mediterranea
GGCAAAGGGTTAGTCTACAGTTAGGTATACAAAAAAAAGTAATTTGCATATTGATGACATCATGTGACGTCATTACAGGTATTTTGGATTTCGTGTTTTTTATCGAATCAATGATAAAAACTATATTTTCTATAAGAAATTCTTATGGAATACGTTTTTCCAACTGGATATTGATGAAGATACGTATAACAAATAAAAATATAAACAAAAATTGAATTATTTTTATTGTTTTTTAAAAATTATGCACAAATCAAAGTTTTGGGGCAAAATCGTGAAAATAATGACATTTTCCAAAAATTCACTATAGTACAAAACTAACTATTGTTTCAGAATTTTTTTTTTGCCGTGTTGTGATAAACACAATGTTGCCCTATTGGGGCTGGTAAATTTTGGTTACTTTCAAAATGGCCGCCATTACGCTACTCAAAACAACTTTCCAAGATAGAATACTATTATATACACTATACTATATATAACTATAACTATAGAGGGCGCATGATTTTCAAGACAATAATACAGCTATAGAGGACCGTTTTTTTTGCTGGAAAAATTTTTTAATGACTTGCAAAAATATTCAAGTTCATCGAACAAATATAGAGGGTGCTATATATTATAGGCAAATACGATTAAATCATTGTTTTGCCCATACCCGGTATTACCGGGTATACGCACTTCAACGACGTTTGTTTATACCGGGTATACGCAGTGAAAGGGTTAAGGTGAAATCATACAATGATTTTGGACGTGACAGTACAAAGGTTACACCAAGTTTGATTGTGAAAATGACCTTTTAGGAAAGAAAACTGTATTTACAGTATTACTTGTCTACTCTATGCTCCATTTCAGAAATCTTTGATCTGCCCTGGCGACTCAAATGATTAGTTACTAAATTGAGCCGGGAAAAATAATTAAATAATTGAATGTTTTCTTTTTAAAGGTTGCAAACCGGGACATTCTTTGTAAGTCTTAACAGAAAAGATGAACTCAGAGGATCTGACAATGCCCCACTATCATCATTTGACATTGTGTCAGGAGATAGAATATTTGTGATTGAAAGAGACAAAAGGAAAAGAGAGAAAGAAAAACCTGGAAAATCCAAAGCAATGAGTCAAAGAGAACCAACACCAACAAAAACATGTAAACCTTCAAATTCAGAATCAGAACATGCCTCCACTTCGGGCACAGCAACAGCAGGACTGTCCAATGATAAACAACAGCCTGAACGACCAGTAAAAGCTGAAGAACAATTTGAATGCATTTCCTTGGAGCCAATGGTGATAAGAGACTCTACAGATGATAAAATACCACTAAGGTTGAGAACTCTTCTGGAGAAAGAGATGCCGCAAAATGAACAAGAAGTTCTAATATTGATTTGCCACATTCTACTCCTTGAAACTGGTTTTAATATCAAAGTAAGTTGTTATCAGATTACCTCAGACATCACTTCTTTTCTTGGGAAAAAATGTCTCATCAATCCATCTGAAGCTCCACTTTCACAATTTTTTTTCTGTCAGAACATTTCATTAGAACACTCGTTTTCATTAGAACAACATCCAAGTATTCATTCATTCTTTCAATCTTTTATTTCTGAATCTCTGGTCCATAGAAAGTAAAATTACATATAAATTTAGTTAGTGAGTGAGTGAATGGCAGAGCGGTTAAGACAGTCGGAACAGTAATACGTAGCCATAACATCGGCAAGGGTTCGAGGCTCACTCGATCCTTGGTTCTGGTGGTACTGTAGAACGAGTTTTCTCAGATAAGGACCATAAACTGTAGGTCCAGTGTACACATCTGTCTCATGTGCACTTTCGAGACGACTTGGGGGTTACGCCGGTGTACACACAGTCACTGTCGCATACTTATCATATATATACAGTACACTGGGCCCTCTGGGACGAACAGTCTTAGACTGAAGAGGCTACCCAGTTTAAAGAATAAATAATTAATTAATTAATTAAAAATAAACAAGCCTGTACTAATTATTACTACTCATCTCACGATGGCATTCCACCTTGAGATCGAGCATCTTTGACTTATAAAGACTATAATTTTTTAGACTAAAACATTTACACATGAATTGAATCAACACATCAGGCCATAATTTTCTTAAATTCATAAAAAGAAGGGATTCTACATTCCATAATCATGAGGCTGGCACTACAATATCGAGGCCTTTGCAACAACATTCTAAAACCCATTATTGTAGCATACCTGGCAAGATCGCAAGGTACTCTGATTATAGTTGAAATGAATTGAAATATTTTATTTATACTGACTGACTGATCTCCCAGAGGGCCCAGTTATGATCAGTGGCTGTGATGTACTAATACACCAGGGGTACGAGGTTCGTTAAAGTGCACATGAGCTAGATGTGTGTATAGTCCTTATCCGAGAAGACTCGTTCTACCACCAGAACCATGGAGTGAGTCAGCCTCGAACCCCTGCCAATGTTTGTTATGGCTACTTAATTACGGTTCCACTGTCTTAACCGCTCGGCCACACACTCATTGTAGCACAATTATACATGTGTTCCTGCAACTTTATTGTACTGTACGTTTAGTATGATCTTTTTCAAATTTTTCTTTCTCGTTCTAAGGTTAAAGGTGATACAGGGAATGACGACCCTACATTACTGGATACAAGGAACAAAGGATCTTACAGTCTTACGTATTCTCATGATTATTGTGAGCAATCCACAGTGACCATAGTGTTTGTTCCAATGTCCAGTATGCTGGTTGCACATGGTAAGTAAACTTATATAACTTACTTAAAAGCCTATTCTTTAATTTAAGACTCGTCATTGTTACAGAGAATGTCTGCTAGCAAAAATGAAATGATAGAATGTAGTATGGTATCATCATTTGAATCATCCAGGCTCCATTACAAAATGATGCAGATCCTGAGATGATCTGATAACGGTGTTTTTTTTGTGTGTGTTAGCCTTTTTATTTAAACTTGTTTTTTCTAATGCGATGCAATTGGACTATGGACGTACGTATCCGAATTAAAGTAAAATAAATGAATGAATAATTAATAAGCATTACAGTAGCAATGACAAGGTTTTCATACTTACTCATAAGTATACCACTTTTTTTATTCTTAAATTTATTTAGCCAAATTGACGGGCACGAGTGGTGCTGTTTCACCTCTGCAACTGCAGTTTACTGATTACATTGGAAACGTTGTACAAGGTAAATTTGGTGTTTTTTTATTAATAATTTACACAGAGAAGCGTTTACCAAAAAAGAACATTCATATAAAATAACAATTACATTAACTGAAACATATGATGACTTGTACCTGCTTTTGATTTACACTCAGTAATATATGTAATTTTATTTTTCGGATAAAAAATTAAAAAACAAAACATAAGACATAAGATATACTTTATTATCTCCAAACAGAAGAAATTACAGGAGCTTCACAAACAACAAGATTTATATAAAAAGAACAGAATAAAAACCAGCAAACCAGTCAAAAGTACAACCGGTTTTGTACAAGCTGCCCACCTCGAGAACTCGCAAAATAGTATAGTAATTGTTTTATTATCTCCTTTTTAAATTATAGGGTATCCCTCCACATGGAAACATTTGTCATCCTTATCCCAGATATTTAAGGATAATTTTGCTCTGCCGATTTTAGCAGCTATGAGACAAAGTAAGTTATCTTTATTGGGTTTTTACACACTAGGTATAAAAACAAAATTGGTAATTGCTGGTTATAAAACAGAATAACAATAACAACATATTAAAAGTTCAAGAAATATAGAAAACTCACAATAAGTAAAAGATAGAATGTAATTTGAAATCAACATTTCTATACACTAAAAGCCCTGTTTTCGATTCTAAAAACACAAGATGTTTTTAAATTATTGACATACTATTGTTTTTTTTTTAGACCTCAACTTACCAGTGTTATACGGATTTCTTGCCCTTATGCCCGAGATACAGGTAATCAAAATTGGTAATTTCTTGGAAATAATAAAGTGAAAATGTTACAATTCAATGTTTAAATTTGTATCTGGACAACTACCCCCTGGACAACTACTCCCCGAACAACTACAACCCAGACAATCACCCCTAGGACAACTACTCTCTAGGACAACTACCCGCTTAAGACAACTACCACCCAGACAACTACATCCTAGGAGAACTGCCCAATAGGACAACTACCCCCTAGGACAACCACACCTCTAAAATAACTACACCTTAGGCTTTTCATGTATTTTTTTTTTTTAATAATAAATTATATTACACTTTGATTAATACGATCTTGTCAAAATTACTGATCTTCAAAACATAGGAAGAGAGATTGATCTTATGTAAGCTTTTGAATCTGTTCTTTGACAAACGAGAATCAATAACGCTCCAAATTACCTTAAAACATATTTATTCTTGCGTGACATGAAGGTGCTATATAGAAATCTAGGAATATACAGTTTACCTATCTGCACCAGTCAGTTGAAAATCATATAAAAAATCAGTAATATGGAATATTTGGCTGTTACTACTGTACTTCATAGAGGAACTTTAATTGAATAATTATACCCATGATGTGTTTATGTCTATCTTGAACATTTCTACTTATTTTAGTTTCTTCGTATTCTACAGCTAAGAACCTCCAAATTTGGTTTGGATTTTTAAAAAAGCCTACAATATTAATTAATTGATTACATTAGACAATTTGAAAATCAATCTCTCTCTCTCTTTCAACAGGTTCATAATTTCCTTAGTCTTCCTAATTGTTAAAACATAGCTAACTGTGCCAATTGAGGAAATCGTTTTCAGGTTGTGTCATACACATTGTTTGTCCTAGAAGTTTTCTTTTAAATAAATATCGCTACAGTTATTACAAAATAGACTAGATATGTAAGTTACATATATTGATATAAGACCGGTAGAATATGTTAATAAATATCATGTCAAATATTGTAAAATGCATAGTGTGGTACACCGTTCATGTAGTCCACTCCTCACACACAATTTGATTTACAATTGGCACCAACAAAAGCAGCTTGTTAATTTAGTTACCAATTGTAGTTGTCCAGGGTATAACTTTCCTAAGCTGTAGTTGTACTAAAGGGGTAGTTGTACTAAAGGTGTAATTGTCCTAGTGGGTAGTTGTACTAGTGGGTAGTTGTCCTAGCGGGTAGTTGTCCTAGCGGGTAGTTGTACCAGCGGGTAGTTGTAGTAGCGGGTAGTTGTCCTAGCGGGTAGTTGTCCTAGCGGGTAGTTGTACTAGCGGGTAGTTGTACTAGCGGGTAGTTGTCCTAGCGGGTAGTTGTCCTAGCGGGTAGTTGTCCTAGCGGGTAGTTGTACTAGCGGGTAGTTGTACTAGCGGGTAGTTGTACTAGCGGGTAGTTGTACTAGCGGGTAGTTGTACTAGCGGGTAGTTGTCCTAGCGGGTAGTTGTCCTAGCGGGTAGTTGTCCTAGCGGGTAGTTGTACTAGCGGGTAATTGTCCTAGAGGGTAGTTGTACTAGTGGGTAGTTGTCCTAGAGGGTAGTTGTCCTAGAGGGTAGTTGTACTAGCGGGTAGTTGTACTAGCGGGTAATTGTCCTAGAGGGTAGTTGTACTAGTGGGTAGTTGTACTAGTGGGTAGTTGTACTAGAGGGTAGTTGTACTAGAGGGTAGTTGTCCTAGAGGGTAGTTGTCCTAGCGGGTAGTTGTCTTAGCGGGTAGTTGTACTAGCGGGTAGTTGTACTAGCGGGCAGTTGTCCTAGCGGGCAGTTGTCCTAGCGGGCAGTTGTCCTAGCGGGCAGTTGTCCTAGCGGGCAGTTGTCCTAGCGGGCAGTTGTCCTAGCGGGCAGTTGTCCTAGCGGGCAGTTGTCCTAGCGGGCAGTTGTCCTAGCGGGCAGTTGTCCTAGCGGGCAGTTGTCCTAGCGGGCAGTTGTCCTAGCGGGCAGTTGTCCTAGCGGGTAGTTGTACTAGAGGGTAGTTGTACTAGCGGGTAGTTGTCCTAGAGGGTAGTTGTACTAGCGGGTAGTTGTACTAGCGGGTAGTTGTACTAGCGGGTAGTTGTCCTAGAGGGTAGTTGTACTAGCGGGTAGTTGTACTAGCGGGTAGTTGTACTAGAGGGTAGTTGTCCTAAGGGGGTAGTTGTACTAGCGGGTAGTTGTACTAGAGGGTAATTGTACTAGAGGGTAGTTGTACTAGTGGGTAGTTGTCCTAGAGGGTAGTTGTACTAGCGGGTAGTTGTACTAGAGGGTAGTTGTCCTAAGGGGGTAGTTGTACTAGCGGGTAGTTGTACTAGAGGGTAGTTGTACTAGCGGGTAGTTGTCCTAGAGGGTAGTTGTACTAGCGGGTAGTTGTACTAGAGGGTAGTTGTCCTAAGGGGGTAGTTGTACTAGCGGGTAGTTGTCCTAAGGGGGTAGTTGTCCTAGAGGGTAGTTGTACTAGTGGGTAGTTGTACTAGAGGGTAGTTGTACTAGTGGGTAGTTGTACTAGCGGGTAGTTGTACTAGCGGGTAGTTGTACTAGCGGGTGGTTGTCCTAGAGTGTAGTTGTACTAGCGGGTAGTTGTACTAGCGGGTAGTTGTCCTAGCGGGTAGTTGTCCTAGCGGGTAGTTGTAATGAGCGGTAGTTGTACTAAGCGGTAGTTGTACTAAGGAGTAGTTGTCTTAAGGGGTAGTTGTCCTACAGTAAGCAGTAGTTGTCCTAAGGAGGTAGTTGTCCTAAGAGGGTAGTTGTCCTAAGAGGTAGTTGTCCTAAGAGGTAGTTGTCCTAAGAGGGTAGTTGTCCTAAGAGGTAGTTGTCCTAAGAGGTAGTTGTCCTAAGGGGGTAGTAGTTGTCCTAAGGGGGTAGTAGTTGTCCTAGGGAATAGTTGTCCTAGAAGGGTCCAGGAAGTAATTGTCTGGGTAGTTCCAGGGGGTAGTTGTCCTAGACTCGTTTGAATTGAAAGCCTAAATAAAATAGATGGGAGCTTTGATGTATAGTCTGTCGTTATTATTTTGAACCTAAAAACTAACAAAAATGAGGAATGAATGTTTGCGTACAATAAATTAACAAGACCTTTCTTGTGCCTTGATCGTTGCAAATTTTGTAAGTTTTAATGCTGATTTTATACTGTTTATTTTGGTTTTTTTTATTTTGTTAATTGTTTTTTACTATGTTTATCTACAGCTCAAGATTCTCAGTTTTCTCAATGTACGTGATCTGATGTCATTATCTTCTGTCTGCAAACACCTGCATAGTCTTTCTAATGACAGTGCCCTCTGGAGAAGATTAGCCATAAAAGACTTCAGTTTGAGAAAAAACAAGGACACAAATTGGAAAAGGGTAAATAGAATTATAAATTATAATTGACCACTAAAACATTTACTTTAAAAAAAATTTCCATCAATATAATTATGTTTACCTTCCATATTTAGGTCTATATTCAAAATTATCATTACAAACTTGAAATGGAGAGGAGAAGACGAATGAAATTACATCAAGATTACCCAGTGCAAGTGGTACCTCCTAGTTTTGGTTTGGTACCGCAATATCCACAACCTTTTCCTAATGCTTTTCCAGGAATCAGGTAAACAAACATTTCCACTATAGTTTTTTTAGATATTATCAATTATAAACTGGGTCCATGTGTGCGTGTGCAAACTACTGCAACAATACCAGCTACAGTCAAACTACAAGGCATAGGCTTATGGCCAATTAGCCGTTCACATCCAAATAGTCTAGAACAGTAACACTACTTAATTGTTATAATAACGTACATAGTACTCCCACGTATCTCTAGCAGGAATAAAAAAACTATCTACTATTAGATAATAAGCGAGATTTCTCGCAAACAATTCTTAACAACCAAAACTAAACATTCACGCCCCCGAAATGTTCGAAATCGGAAACAAATTAACATGATTCACAGTACAAGGATTTCGAAAAATAATAACCACAACAAAAGTGAATCTTGATTTAAATACAGTAGTAAATGTTCACAAGTCAAATCGATAGTTACGTTGTAATCAAAGCATTCTTATTTAGAAGAAAACCCATGGTTAAGTTCTCCCACAGTTGCAATCATACATAGCTTTATGTACAGGCCTTTTCTTTATCCACTACACCTACACACCGACATGGTCATACATTAGACTTGCTGATCACTCATTCATCTGATCCTCCTGTTTTCTCAAACCTTAATGTCATTGATGGTATATCAGATCACTATGCAATCACATGTAACCTCAAGAAGCCGCCCGTAATCACCAAATCCATCAAAACTCGTCATTGGAGTGCTATAAATTTTAAAACATGTAAGGATATCACACAGTCTGATCTCGGAATGTCGCTCTCAAATCTTGTTTTATTAAGTAAAATATGACTATATGCCACCACTTTGAGTGAACTTCTTGACAAACACACACCCCCAAAAAAGAGAACAGTAGAGGTCCGACCAAACACTAGTTGGTATAACAATGATGTCTAGGCTGAGAAATGAACGTAAGCTTGAAGAGAAATGGAGAATCTGGAAATAGATCTTCAAGCTTACAGTGCACAGAAATATTCCATGGTAAGGAAGGCCAAAGCCAACTACAACATTGGCTTGTATGTAGAACATGCAGCAGATCAAAAAGGACTTTTTAAAATTGTTAACCAACTCCTTTATCATTGTCAGGTATCACTTCTCCCAGATAGTCATTCTCACTTAGATCTTGCGAACAGTTTTTCACAGATTACTTGAAAACTGATGACATGTCTTTTGATTAGCCTGTGACAGCTGTTCACCAGCATCTCAAGATGATGATGATGAAATCACCAACAAAATCATGCAGGTTAGATCCAGTTGAACTGAAAATTGCTCACGTCCTTTAATAAAAAAGCAAACTTAGATCATATCACGCTGAAAAATTACCACCCGGTGTTGAACCTTCTTTTCTTGGAAGACTCTGGAGCGTGTACTGACATCACACATTACTTTATATCTTCAAGAGCATAATTTAAATGAGAATTATCAGTCAGCATATCGTGCATGTCATAGCAAGGAGAGTACCCTTTTAAAGAAGATTACAGAATGATTTATTACAAGGAATGAATGATGGGAAAATAATGTATTGGTGTTGTTGGATTTGTCATAATGGTGTTGCTCTTAACTGGTTCCAGTCATATCTTACAGGAAGACGTCAGCTAATCTGTATCAATGATGCATTCTCAGATGAAGCTTGCCTGGAATAGGGATCAGTAATTGGGCCTGGCCAGTTTTCCATTTATACGCTTCCTCTTGGTGACGACATTCGCAAACACAGTCTACATTTCCATTTCTATGCAGATGATTTACAGTATGTGTCAGTAAATCCAGGGATGTTTATCAGACCGAGTTTATCATCGTCAGGTCTAAATGCAACATATCCAAAATCAACATCACACATATCGGAATCGGAAACTCTAATATTGCTCCCTCATCGGTGGTCCGGAATCTGGGAATCATGCTGAATGGAAGAACAAATAACAGCTGAATCTAAAGCAGCATGTATATCGATCAGGAACCTTGGTCGTATTCGCAGTAATCTTAACAATTAAACAGCTGAATTGATTGAACACTCATTTGTCACTTCTAAAATTAACAAGCCTTGTTGTATGACATACCAAAATCTCAAATACAACGTTTGCAGCCCTTGCAAAATATGGCAGCTAGAATTGCGACTTACACAAAATCGAATGCTCACTGTTCTGATGGATTTGCATTGGTTGCTGTTCAACAACGTATTAAGTATAAATGACAGCGCTCTAGCATACTTGTGGATCGTTATGAATCATCCCGAAGAGACCTACGATCATTGTTACGTAACCTTCTTTCAGTAGTGTGACCAGTTTCAAACCAACCTGAACACTTTGCTATTTGCTGATGTACTCGCACGTTGTTAATGCACAAAGTGCTGGCCCTATATTGTTGTCTACATGTTGTCCATGTGGAAAAAGAATATCATTACCATTAATTGGCATTGATCCAAATGGTTCAGGCCCAACCTGGGAACAATGGCCGTGAGTTTATAAGATATGTTTACTTCACTCAAAATAGTCTGCCATTCAAGAGCACTAAAACGGCAATGGTGGTAATCGCCTAGGGCGTCCAGACCTTTACGGCAACTCCTTATATTTTAATCCAATTTCTCAACTTCTTCTGAGTGCCTACAAAATTGCAGCCATGGTCACTAAAAGCGGTTACTGGGTGGATCCTCCACGAGCAGACAAATCGTCTCCAAGCATTAATGATAAAGAATTCACCAATTCCAATGAGATAACTCATGTGGTCATGCAGGTCACTATCAGAATTTTGCCTTCAGTATTGGTATTACGAGTGGAATTGATAGAATTTGGTCCAAAGAAATCAAGAGCTACGCTAAAAAAGGGTGGTGTATGTGGATCACCTCTAAAACTGGGAAGTTCTCCTATGTCGGGTTCGACAGAACATACATTTGTCAGCAATATCTTTGAACAATTTAGGTCCTCCGAGTATGTAAATTCAATGTTTAAATATGCTTGCAACGGCCACTCGGTATCCCTGATGACCAATCGTCTTATGAATATATTTGGCAAACAACTCTACCAGAAACGATCCTCTAAGAAGAAGAATTGACTCCTTTTGTTGTTCAGGGATATGAAGCTTCCTTCAACCACTCTCGTTGTTGTACTCTAAGCATCCAAATGATCGTTACCAGTGCACTGACAAACGTAGAAGAGTAACAATTCAGCATTTTGCAATTCAAAAAGGGGGTTTTTTGATCAATTTTCAAAATGAATTGACGACAGTATGCAATTCAGTGAAGCAGCCAAGTCCAGTTTGACACGGTGTTGATCAACAGGTCTTCAAATGTAGGCCTACATCTGACAAAGCTGTAACATAATTTGTTCTATGTAGAGACTCGTTGTGTACTTTTTTACGACCATTTGTTTTAATGCCGTGGTTAGGATTCCGGCACCGGAATTCAACTGCCCACCGATATTGCGCATGCGAAGTAATTATAGCTTGCACACACTACGCCAAGAGTCGGAGTAAATTAATAATTAAAATACGACTACGCCACGCGTTAAAATAATGATTATGATATTTGATATGAATCAGTATCTATCTAAGAATCATCAACAAATCAACTTGCATGTTATTACAGCATGGAGGCTAATTTTATACCTCCATGATTACAGTATAATGCGTTATATGAAATCTTTTATTTTGTACTTAAAAAATCATAAAACTAGTCATTTTTAATTCATAATTATATGAAGTTTATATATGAATGAAGCAACCACTTTTTTAATTACGAAATAAATAGGCCCACTGGTCACATCTAGCTGGTAAGCCTACTAGTATTAGTTAGTAGGCATCTAGGCTAGTTCGCCGTGGGCGCAGCTATTAAATGATCCATCGCTGTTAGTCTGTACGTAGATAGCTGAGTCGCCGATTACCTCGCTCTGGGGCATGCGCAATAGTGTGTCGGATTCCCTAACGCTGGGCAGTTGAGTTCCGGTGCCGGAATCCTAACCACGGCGTTGTTTTAATGCTGTGTCATAATCGAGTTCATTGGTTAGAACTTTGACAAAGAAAATATGGCCCTTCAATCCATTTCTGAAGGTCACTTGGGTATATTGGCTTGGTTAACTGATCCGCTTGATTGACGTTAGAAAGGATATAACATAAGGTGAGTGATCTAACCCAAACAGGACAACTCCAAGTACCAGTTTAGCATGTCGAGCCATTATAACAACCGCAGTCTATAGTCTTGGAATTGATCTTTTCTTTATCGGTGCATTTGCTAAACAAATGTCAATGTAACTCCTCGTAGGGTAACCCAAACACAGCCAGATAACATAACCAAATGCAGCCTCACTAGCGTCACTGAAACAGTGTAACTGAGGGTACTCAATAGAATCCTCAGGTGTTAGCTGGCGTGAGAAAGAGAAACTTGATGATATGGAGACGAGGGGTGTGATTAGGCGGACAGACAAACCAACAGAGTGGGTCAACAGCCTAGTGTTGGTTGAGGAACGAGATGGATCCTTGAGGTTGTGTTTGGATTCGCGTGATCATATGATACCAACCGCTAAGAACGTAGTGAGTCAGCTGTCAGGTAATACACTGTATTTGACCAGAAAGATGCGCAGATATATGTACATTCAATACTCCCTTCGGACGTACAGTTTTCTAAGAACGGCAATTGGTATCTACAGTGCTAGTGGGATGTTGCAGAAACAAAACCAGCAAATATTTTTTGTCATATACCTACTATAATGTACACATAATATTTGATGATATGATTATTGCTACAGGTAGTGAAGCAGAGCACAATGTAAACAATACAGATGGATACGGCTAAAGTGAACAATGCCAAATTCAGCGGAAGCAAGCTGAAGTATAAGTATAGGTCTGACTTACATTGTATAATGGGAATGTTAAACTATCTCTCACAATTCATACCTTATTTGTCCAGAGTAAGTGCGCCTCTCCAGGAATTACTCAAGAAAGACGTCGCATGGTTCCGGGGTCCAGAACAAGCAGAATCCTTGAGACAGTTATAGGTATTGATTAGTAGCAAAACAGAAACCAACCATTATCCAATGTGATGCATCATCCCCAGGGTTTAGAAGTTTGCCTGTAGGTCGTTAACATTAGCCAAAGTTTATCACTCACAAATAGAAAAGGAGATGTTGGCGATTTGCTTTTCTGTACACAAACACCACCTATATATATAGTCGACCTGTTGAAGTTCAAACTGATCACAAATCACTTGAAACAATCACACATAGACCACTACTTAAAGCTAGTCGTAGAATACAACAAATGTTGCTCAAATTAATAAAGTATGAACTTGATGTTAAGTATGTTCCTGGAACGTATACGTACATAGCTGATGCTTTCAGTAGAGCATATCCTGATACGGTAGATTGTGATGCCTAACCCCTTGAACTTTTGAAGTACAATGCATAGTCTAGACGAAATATTGCCCATGAGTAAAGCTAAACAGGCAGATGTGGTACTCTAATCATGCAAAGCATAGATGGGGTGCACCGGAGCAAGTTAGGCAGTATTGGCATCTTTGTGATGAGATACATGAAATTGATGGTCTTGTGTTCTTAGGTTTTGGTACGCAGAGTAAGTGGACTACTGGAGAAACACCATCTTTCAATTTGATGTCATAAGAATCTTGATATTTACCTAAACCTGTGTATGGGGTAGTTGTACTATGGGGTAGTTTTCCAGGGGGTAGTTGTCCTAGACCCCATCTTTATAACTATAGGTTAGTTTTAGAATGATATACTTTAATGTTCTCATGTCCTAGTAACGTTCTAAATGTCTCGAGAGGTATGCAGTTAGCACATGCTCCTGTGTCAAGCTTCATCTTTAACACATCATAGAACCAAACGTTCTATTACTGTTATCTTTTAGAATGTCAATATAAAATTGTATGTACAACTCTTCCATGTCCACGACCGCATCCTCGTCTGTGATGATGATGATTCATCGTAGCATGTTTTACCATACGCTGGACAATGACGAAGTAGATGTGAAGAACCCCACCTGCTTCATTTAACTTTGGCTGCACCCGCAAATCTCTGATGATTCTGTTGATTTGGTTTTGCTCAATGCATAAACCTTCGGCTTACAGTCACTTGCAACACTGGCCATTTCAAGCTTGCGTCATTCAATGTATCACAGTATCAAGTGTAGCGTTTCCATCATCGCACAAAACTTTCATCTTCATATCTGGATTTGTTGCAGAAAGCTTGTCACGAACTGTGCTGTCTTGATCCACAAACTCATCCAGACCCTCCGGGTCCAATATGACCTTAGCCTACAAGAGCATTAAGCGTAAAGTTGTTGTAAATATCTAAGCCACACCCTTCCAATGTAGTAATTACAATTGTTACCTTTATTTCACTACTTTTACGTCACTGCCGGTCGCTTTCAGGAAAAATGTGAATCACTGTTTCCACCTTTTCCAAGCATCAGATACACTAGTACCATCAAAATCAAAGGGCTAAGGCAGCTTAAATATCAACGGGTAACAAAATAACGGTATGTGACAGTGACCCCCGGATGTTGTGACATCATCATATGGCCACCGGAATTGAAAATGAAAAATTACACATTTTAAAATGCGCACATCGCGTAAATAGTTTGACAAGAGTTTTAACTAAATCATATGGCCACACAATTTTTAAGTAGGTGTTTGTTGTTTGTTACTAGTTAATTAAATGTAATACAGCGCATCCCGCTTATTTGAATCAAGTATCTTTCATAATTTCTGTTTAAACTGATGATCTGTGGACCTCATATTTCTCTTCCTTGTTAATAGGGACTTTATAAAACACGGCGGTTAGGGAAGGACGACAAATATCCTGTGTTCGCTATAGTGTAAAATCATATACAGTCAACATAGCCGTTTAATTAGTTAAGCACCCTTGCACAAAGACGACGACAGGCGGTATATCTCTCCGATCCCTTCCCTGTCTTGTCTTGGTTCTGGGCCTAACCTTCCTAGCATGCAAACGCCGCTTTTAACACAGCCATTTTAACCCAATTAAAATGTTATTTCATTAAAATTGAACTTCAAATATTATTTAGAGTTTTTAAAATTCCATGTTTAAGTGTAATTTGAAAATGTCGAGTATGTGTATTATCATGTTTTGAATGTGCCACTACGCTTTTTTTCTTTTATTTTCAGAGGAGGAGACTATGATCTAGATCCATTTTCACAATCGCCAACCAGTCTGTTCAACCCACGAGGTATCGGAAGTTTACCAAATTCAGGACCTCTACCTGGTGCAAGATTTGACCCATTAAATCCATTTAGAGATCCATCTAACAGACCCGGAAGAGGTGGTGGACTCCGCGATAACTACCATAATCGGTTGAACTTTGGGGGTGGGTTTTTCTGATCGCTACTCGTGATTGTTCGACTATTCTAACATAGTAAAAGTAAAATAAACAAATGTATTGTAAATATTGTGTTCAAGTATGTTTGACCTTTGAACTTTGACCTTTAACTGACCTTTGAACTGTGACCTTTAACTGACCTTTGACCTCTTGGTTTAGATGCTGTATTGTTGTACAGGTTACTTGTAATTAAAACGCGAACAACCAGATAATTGTCGTCATGTGTTTCAGTCCCAATCATATTTGGTAGAAAATAACACCAATAAGATAATTGATCATACAATACATACTTTATTATACTATGATTATTCTACGTCTACTACATTCTTGACAAATTTGGGTATTGTTCTTTTTTTGCATAGTAAAAAAAAATTACACATTCAAAAATAACTTACAAACTATGAACTGAAACTATATTAAATAACTATTATTTTGAGTCTCGTCGGGGCATTTTATCACACAATTTAGGGACTCTATCCGCATTGAGAGATACTCAACAATCATTCTTTAAATCTATTATATAATTAACTACACACACATAAGGTGAATATGAATCTTAATGGAAACATAATGCAGCTAGTAATCAGCGCAGTTGTGTCTAGATCTAACCGGGTTCCCATTCCTGGGTGAAGAGAGGCGACAGTTGGATTCGAACCAGTAGTAGTAGTAGTCAACACACTGCGCCACACGCCCTAGTGTACCCAACATAACAATAAAATAATGCTTTAACCAAAAGAATCATTAAACCGATAATCAAAATAATTTGTTCTCCCTTTTTGTGATTTTCAATTTAAACTGTTTTAAAACTCTACATATGCCACAATCTTTTACACACAGTGTATTTAAAAAACACAACTAAAATCCAACTACAAAACCTTCTATTGCTTATTATTATTTTTGCTGGTCATTATAACGCTATATAATAAGTGATTTAAATACAAATATTACATAAAAGAGGCCTCATTACTAGTGATAACTGCAGATATTCATTTATAGTACGATACTGCGCCAAACGGCAACGTATTAAGTATTCTGAATGTTTGGGAGCTGATGACAAGCTAAAGGGAATAATCTGCGTGAAGAGAAAGAATTGTTTCTCTTGCCAAGGAACATGCTAACCACAAAGTATTTATCATTGTTGCTCTATAAGAGGCACATTCTTAAGCATGGCGCATATGATTGAATTAAAGGTCAAAATTTTTTTTTTTAAACTTAAGGCTCTCTCTCAGAACTACATTCAATAAGCAGATAATTATATATCACCAAAAATGGTAGCAAATGTTTTTTTCAAGTTTGTAAGTGTGTCCTCTTCATCGTGAAGGTCCAGAGTAGGCAGGGGTGGTGGGTTCGTCTGCGTTTTTGTTGGTGTACCGGAAAGTGCTGGTTTCTGATTGGATGTTGGTGTTCCTACTTTTGATGTGTTGGGGCTGTTGCTTTGTGAAGTACGTTGCAGATTTGGTAGGCTTGATGCGCTGGTTAGCATTGTGGCAGATCCAGTTCTGCTGATAACAAACAAAATTAAGATAAGATAAGATAAATCTTTATTGTCATGAACGCAACAAGGCGAACATGAAATTGGTTTTCCTTGATGCTTAAAAACACATACAATATATAAAACATTAAAAATATCAATACAATACATTAAAACTATATACAGTAGTAAACAAACTATCTTTGGAATGTTGTGTTGGAAAATGATTTCCTATATCGAGTGGTATTGCACATTAAAGGATGAATTCTACCTGATTTATTAACAACATATTTATTATTCAATGGGTGTCAGTTATCTTCCATTATTTTCTTAACTTGGCTAACATCGAGCCTGTAAACTGCGTCAATAACATTGACATTCCTTCTATGCTATTTTACTAGCAGTTTTCATAGTACGGTCAAGTTTCTTTTTATCATTAGCACTCAGACTATTGTATTAGTAACGTCAACTCTTCCAATACTGGACTGTCTGAAAACCTGTCTTTTCTTGAGGCTCAAAAGGTCCCAAATAAAAACAAATTCTAAATACCAGACTTTCTAGAAAACCAGATAGCCCAAAGGTGTCTGGTATTGGGAGAGTTGACTGAATAAAAATTAACATTTTAAAATCATTAAATCTAAATTCTTTTAAATCCATTTAAATTCAAATATGTCCTTATACTGTATACATCATATGGAAATTAACCAGTTACTTAAAATGTCAATGGTCACATGACTTACTGCATAACACAAGCATTCATCTTTTGCAATACCAACTCTGCGATATGTTTTCGGTCTTCTTCTTGATTCTCACCGATCAGCTGCATCGACGAATCATTGACCTTAAAAAAAGCCGCAATAAAGAAAGGAAATACAATGGTTATAATTAAATCAGTACATAATTATTCAAATTATCCAACAAAAAATGATCATCCGGCATTATACTGTATGTGTTACTAAGCAGGATTATTCATTCAAAATAAACAGGAATGAGGGACTGACCTGGGAATTCAAAATAAGGGCTGACCTGAGAATTTAACTTAATTTGCAATTAAAAAAAAGTTTTGGGCGTCTGCTCAACAAAATTATTTTTCAGTTACGCTTGAATTACAGAGAAATTGCTAATAACTATTTTTTTGTTACTAATTAATATCATTAGGATTCTAGGAATGTGTTTTACAAAAAAAATGTGAGTGATACTACCTCTATGATATAATTCTTGCTATCTTTGCCATGTATAGCTTCCACAGATACGATATCTAGGCCACCGAAAAGCTCACTGCATTCATCTACCCACAGCTTGAATCTGACGGTAAAAAAGAATACAATTTTATGTCTTTAAATAGACATGTTTTAAATTGATAATGCAGATGACTGGATGCATAAAGTACAACAATTTCTATACATTAAAATAATGTTAGCTTGGTTTAACAATTGGACATAATGCAAGGTAGTACTTTGCAATAAAAGTAAATGGATGAAAACGACTGCCATCTATCATCCTGTAAGTACGAGTACATTTAAATTCATGACAATAATATACAGACATACAGCATTGAAACACCGGTTCTTGACCAAAGTTAATTAGCAATGTTGGGCCCGGTTGAATGACTGTCTGAAATCACAGCTGGTGCTGTATATACCGGAGAGTGATGGTGTAATGATAATATCGGACTAGTTTACTACTTTACTCTCATTGACTTATCCTTTGGACAGGAAGTAAATCTGTTGGTCCCGCGTACATAGTGCACATTAAAGAACTATTTGCAAATAGTAGGGGATCATATCTCAATGTGCTGATCTGTTTAGTTGCTGCATTACTGGCTGCCGTGGGTCCAGTTAAGCTTGAGGACAAACATAAATACCTTTACCTTTAAAGAAAAGGATTAACAATAAACATCAATGAAAGTATAAATCTTCTCTTCTGTTAAAAGATGTGATGTTCTTTACCGGTTACAACATCTTCTAACTTCTTGTCACTCTCATTTGTAGCCACAAATGTTTTGTCACATTCATACCGGGCACTACAGGTATTAAAAGGCGAACATCAAGAGAAATTTGTACACATCTATTCTTCTTCTTCTAATAAGTTGATGCCTTCAAAAAGTTGAAGATTTTGAAACTACAGTAGTAGGCCTAGCATGACAGTTGCTGTGAGTGTAGTACACTGTAGTAACCCCTACTCGTCTCAAAAGATGTACTAGGTTCTTTAAAGTGCACACAAGCATTTTGTGTACACTGGACCTACAGTTTATCCAAGAAGAACCATGGAGCAAGTGAACTTCTAACTCTTGCCGATATTCAATTTTTATTCATTCAACATTTATTTAGATATTATGGTTACGGTTATGGTTTTACGGTCTTAACCACTCAGCCACTCACTCGTGTGTAACACCATATATAAAAGATATGTAAAGGAATTGGAAATGGACTGTTTGGTCCTTAACTAGTTTAACATATTTTTAAAAATTACGTCAGATTAGGGCAATGCGAGAAGGTATCTTGCATTGAGAGAACATGTATGATCACAAGTGGAGACGTCAACCAGTGGAGTATAGAATGACATCTTCTCCTGCTTGCGTCAACATGCCTTTAAGACAAACAGCTTTAGTATACAGTAGATGAAAACAACTAAACAGCTTTAGTACAGAAGACGAAATCTCGCAGACGTTACTACGGAGCTTCTATGTTGACGATTGTTTGAAGTCCGGTGGATCAACATCTGATGGTATAAACATGGTGTGTGCCAAGGGTGAGTTTAATCTAGCTAAATTTACCAGTAACAGACGAGACGTCATCAACTCGGTTGCAGTTAGGTCAAAGGAAGTGCAACTAGTCCATAAGAAAGTCAGAAAAACAGTCTGGTAGGTGGGAAAGCTTCAAGGTCGCAAGCATGACAGGGAAGCTGGTTCATCCCGAATCTGGATGTTAAACGGATCATTATGAACATTTCAATAAAGATGCGTTCCTGCTTTAGAAATGAGTGCTTGGAATCCGGGTGCCCTGTCAGCGCGAGTTGGGGCCCATCAAGAGGATTGAGCTCAACGCACATTTGGAAAAGAGCGTCACATAGTGTGTTATGCTGTTTATTGTTAAGAAAACATGCGACTGTAAACTATGTTACTGCTTTTCTCACGATCGGTATGGATTGACGATTTTGTTTCTTGATATCTGCAGTTTCCGGTGGGTTGCCTGTAGATCGTTTGATAGAGGCCTTTAGGAATTTGGCATAGTGTGGCGCATTGGTGGCAAGCTGAGATGGTGACTTCGATCGTTCATGGATTAATGAATAGACGGATATGCATCAGTTTGAGATCAAAGCTTTTTATGTCCCTTGACAACAGGGCGCATGTGCCATTAAACTGTCCGATGTACGTCAACGACAACATGCATCATAGCTATCTGCTTAACTTCAAGAAAATGGCAGAAGCAAATGATAGTACATGGACGAAATAATATACAGTCGATTGCATGATTTCAAATTCAAACGAACAACAAATATGTGATAAACAGGCCCGGTGATGACATAACCACTAGCCAATCACCAGGCACTACAATACAAATATAATCACATTGATAATTAAGGAGATTCATGAAAAAAACCACTGCTTAGCCATATATCAAAAACACATTTATTGTACTGCACACAACTACACACGGTAACGACACATACATGGTCACATGCATAATTTAATATTCTATAGATTAGCGCAATTTGTAATTTCAGCAGGTTACATGAACAATATGATAATTCAAATATAAAAATTGCATCTTTTATTAATATTACCAACTACTTAAAATTACAGTTGTAAGAAAGTTAACTTTTCATAGATTGTGAAGAAATTAAAACTAATTGTTCAGCAATATCTCCTTGTTGTCAATTAATCCTTGACGCAGACATCTCAATAAAATAATCAGATTGCATTATACAATTTCTACATAGATAGGTAGTGCCATGGTTAGAGACATGGCATTCACAGAGCTTGTTTGTTTGATTAACAGCAGTTCTTTAGTAGGCGATCGCATTGCAAAATTGTTTGATGTCACTGTCGATACATATCCATCTATCATTAATCCACTTATCCATGTTGAGGGTATAACAATATCGATGTGCGATTTGTTTGAGCTGACAAGTTGGGTGGTATAATCAGATGTGTAAGGCAGTATGCTGGCCATGCGAGGACTTGGATTAGGCGGGTAAATCTGGGCATTCAGATTGTAGTGAAGCCAGGCGGAGCTGCTTGTGAAAGGCAACTTGGATTGTCCTGTGATGAAATGGTTAGATGCGATTCTTTGTACAATCGACTCCTAAGAGCGCTGGACAAAGGAACATACCTGGCAATTGGCATCAGTGCATTCAGGAGCGTTGCGGCTTGTGACATCTGAGGGAACATTCGCAGAACCAGCCAAGTGTCTAACAGATACCTAGTATCGGCTAACAGAGGACAGGAAGGTAAATAATCTGGGGCTCACAGAAAATTCACCTTAACAAAGCGTTTCAAAAGTCTGAAACCACAGGTTTACTGTCAGTCAAGACACAGGCTCGTTTAGTTGATTGAACGGCATATGGACCAAAATTCTTCAATATAAAAGCGATTGTGAGGGCTTTGATTTCACACGAAAGTCATGAAAGACCAATTTACACAGACGCGCGGTAACGGTAAGCGGAAAACCGCGTATCTTGTCCCTTGTAGAACCTGTATCTATCCTGAGTGGAAACCGCCTGTCCACTCTGTGTTGTGTGGTAATAAGGAATAACATAGATTCTATATTTTTATTACTGACTGCTCGTCTGTGTAAATTGGCGTTTACCTTTAAGGGGAAGAACATGTAGCGAGTGTCGAAATACGATGGGGATTGACCACCCATGGATAGTTGTAGTTTATGGACGGATGAATTTTTTTATTTACAAGATACAAGATACAAGAAAACTTTATTCATCCCAACTTGGGAAATTGTGTTGCTGTCTTATAACAATGCCGTATTCAAAAGAGAAACGATAGGCCTAATACATAAGTGTGATAATAATAATAACAATAAAAGTGTATCGTAATAAATTCCCCTATCTTTGATACCTTTCATTATAGTCTCGTATGCCCCTTGGGAGGAAGGAGAGACGATGGCGTTCAGTGGATCCCTGTGGCGGCCTCAGTCTACCACTACGTTCCATAAGGCAGTCGGCAATGTCCGAGTTAAGGGGATGACTAACATCATTCCATATCACTCAAAACATATTGCGCAACCGTTCATGATAGACCGAGTCCACCACAGGTAATTCACATCCAACCATCCTCCCTGCCCTCCTCACCAACCTGTCTATTCTATCCCTATCTCCCCTACCAACATTCCCACCCCAACCCAACAGACAATATCCCCAAACAAAACTAATCACTGACAAATAAAACATCCTAAGGATGTGGCTATCAACATTAAATGAGCGTAGTTTACATTGACAGTCAGTGTGTGACAGACAGTACATGCGTGAATTTAGTTTCTTTATAATGTGATCTATGTGTTCCCCCCCCCCCCCCATGGCAGATACTCAACAAAAACCACCTCCAGATACTTAAAACTAGATACCCTCTCTACTTTAGCATTTTTATAAGCACATCTTTAGCCTCGACCCTCTTTTTAGTCCGGAAATCTATCACCATCTCTTTGGTTTTTGAGACGTTCAATTCCAAATAATTTAAATCACAATATTCTACAAATCGTTTAATTTCTGAAATATACTGAGAATCATTATCCCCCCCCCCCCCCTGATTAACCCAATGAGAGCAGTGTCGTCAGCGAATTTAATAGCAGGACAGGAGGTTTGGTCATTAGATCTAAAGTCAGCGGTATAGACTAAGAATAGAAAAGGAGCCAACACCGTACTCTGGGGTGCGCCTGTGTTTGTAAAAAATAAAAAATTATATATAAAGAATATTAGTGAGTGCAGAAGTTCCATATTAAACAATTGTTAATTAGAAGGTTAGGTTGGATAGTGTTGAAGGCGGAGATAAAGTCATAATACATGATTCTCACAGAGTGACCGAATTTAGCTACGCCTTCAAGATGAGAGTATATCTTTTCGAGTTTAAGCAAATAGTTAAATTCATTTGCGTATTGTTCATTCATAGGCCTATTACTATTTGTTACGTTCGGCTTTGATATGCTTGAGTATCCACTCATCTGTCGCATGCCTTTCCAAACTTTGTTTGCATCGTTACCGAGATTATTTTCAATTTTCATATATATACGTTTCTGTTCGTTTATTTCATGTTTAAGTTCATGTTGGATGATTTTAAGTTGATCTTTGTCACCGCTTTTGAACGCGATTTTTTTCCTATTGATGATTGGCTTGTTATTGCTGTATAACTTAATTTCTTTGGACGGTATCGCGATATCTGTGCAGAAACCGATATATGAACACACGGATTCTGTCAATTCATTTATATCTGACGAATTTTCAGTAAAAACAGACCAGTCGGTGGCGTCAAGTTCACCTTTTAATCGATCAATATTTTCCGGCGACCAACATTTCATTACTATCATCCTCGGTTTCTGTCTTTGTACAAGGGGCTTATATTTCGGACTTAGGAGAACTAAGTTGTGATCGGAAGCTCCTAATTTCGATAGTTTCGTCGACGAGTACGCGTTTTTCACATTGGAATAACAGATATCCAATGTGGCTGCATCCCGGGTACCATAAGATACGTGTCGGTAGTAATATACACTACTCTTATTTAAGGTACCGTGGTTGAAGTCACCGTTTATTATAATACATGCATCAGGACAAGAAGACTCAATATCATTTATAATTTCACCCACTTCGATTGCTGCTGATTTAGCTAATTTCCTATGTGGAATGTACACAGTTAGGATAACAATGTGGGAGAATTCTCTTGGGATGTAATACGGCCTTACCGACACAACCAGTACTTCAACATTCGGGGTGCAGATGGATTTCTTTAATGTAGCATTTTTTGGGTGACAATATTGATTATTAACATAAACAATCAGTCCTCCACCCTTTTCCTTGCCGATATCACCAGATCTATCTCCTCTGAACAGCTTAAATCCATCTATTTCCACATGGGTATCTATTATCTTCTCACAAAGCCAAGTTTCAGTGAATGCGAGAATGCATGCCGATCTGTAGTCATGTATTTCACACAAGCTCTAAGTTCGTCTACCTTGTTTTTAATCGATTGTAGATTCCCGATGATAAGTATTGGTAGGTACGGTCGAAAATGCCTGCTTTCCCTCTCTTACGTCGCTTCATTTCCTTAAGTATGTTAAATACTTCGCCACGGTAGTGAGAAGCGAGCGTTGAGTCCCTGATTGCAAACAGTTCCTCGGCCGAATAACACAGCCTAGCGTTTTCGACATGTTTTGTACAGTCCATAGACACAATAAACAGCGTGAATAAGTGTATTAAATACTATTTGCCGAGAGAGTAAGACCTCATCTATATAAAGTTCGAAAAAAGGTGGGGCAGTACACATTTAGGGTCTCTCCTTCACATTAAAGATTGTCTGCAATCAGTAAAAAGCTCTCCTAAGACGTATAAAGTCAGTTCCCCCAGCACTGTTTCGGATTCTGGCATTCCCATTCTTTATCTCATAGATTTGCAGGAAAGTGGTATTTGATAGAATGCCTTGTCTCGCGAATACTGTGGAAGCCTCTCCCTTCGCTGTGGTGGCTGTACCGAGCCCCATGTTAACGACGACACCATTATAACATTTGACATGTGGTCAAAACAACATCGAAGTCTTTGTTGTGATTTTAAAAACTAAAATACAAAACATTTCAGCTCAAGGGGTCACAATTATTGCTAAAAGCCTTCCCTTTTTAGGTTGTTGTTGCTTGTTTACACCAGAAACAGGAATAAAGGGAGGACCTTGAGTGTTGGACTCGAATAAACGGATATCACTCGCATTCATTTTAGGGCAGTTCTTGTATACTTACTGTTCTGTCATGGCGATCTGTTCTACAGCTGATGAACCCGTGTTGGCTTTCCAGTTACCAGATATCGATGTTCTCCTATAATGAGAAAGCATTTTAAAATGTTAATTATTTTATTTTCCTTTATTTGGTATAATACATTAAAAAGTTACAAACATAATAATGAACCTAACAAAGTATTCTGAAGACTTCTTATTTCATTTAATCTAAATATTAATTTGAAAAGCATTTTTAGGGGAAATAGAATTATGTTATAAGGCACCCTCCAAAAAAATTGACCAGAGCGTCGTACATACATCAAATACATATATATATATATAAAGAATACATGATGATTCAATCATATTTAATATATAAGCAATGCAATGGTATAATGGTTTTAGTTTAAATTGATTAAAACATCAAATTTCATAACTTAATTTCAAAAGAATTTAGTAGTAATTAGTATGATATATAGCATTCAAATACAGTACTGCCACATGTCTTTAATGATGTATAATGTGTCTACTGTATGTATAATTTACCAAAGCAAAAAAAAACCGAGCTTCACAACCACTGAATAAAAATCTTAATTTATATCGATACATTAATGTTCTCTGATTGACATTGAATTTGCTGTGACACTTTGATTTTTCTTTTTTTTTAAACGAGAGGCTGTCTACTATGTTAATTAGTAATTGCATTCTCAACCCTAAAGTTGATTGGAAATAGGAAATTCTCTTACAAACCACGTCCATCAAATACACACTTTCTATTAGGAATCGGTAGTTGGTTGATCTATTTAAAGAAATACTGACAAATGATTCAGCAATTTTAAAGTAAAAAACAACGAGTTGTGACTTTCAAAATCCTTCGGGAGTTGGACTCCCATTGCACTGAAATTAATATAGTATATATGACATATGCAATGGCAATAACTGGTCTAGGACACTTTATTAGGATATATCAGCAATACCCGCAAATAAACCCATATTTTTAAAGAAATTACATCCTTTTTTCACAATATCCTAAGCTATACAGATGTTTAAACAAGCAAATATAATTTTTAGTAATTAAACTTCTTATCTTTTCATTTCACTATCCAATTTAATTCATTCATATACAAACATTACTAATTTCAATCAAACAGATTAATTTATACAATTAGTGTAATGTATTAAAAAAAACCATATGTCTGGTTACCGGTTTAATTTCATAGTATATCTATAAGAAGATTAAAATGGTATGGACACATAATTAGACTACCGGATGATACAATACAGGAAATTAAAAGACCAGGAAAACCAAAAAATAACTAAATAAAAAAAATTTAAAATGAAAAAATGTAACAATAACAAACCATCCTGCCCGAAACATAGAAACAAATCATGGAAAGCGTCTGAATGATGAAAAACTATTTACTAAATTGTTTACAGCAAGTCAATGACTACCAAAAGATGGTTATTTTAGAAGAATAAGAATTCTAATTTAAAAAACAAATCGAAAGGGAAATTCTCAAACCGTTCTGTCATTAAAATGAACATAGGATTATTTGGAAATTGAACACAGCAGAAATGTGAAGGGAATCCCCAAAACGGCGTATAAAATGTTATATCCTTCACACACTCTAACATGTGATTCTGCCAAAAGGGGAATCCCCGACATTAGTCAATTTGAGGATGAAGTACAAAGTAATAAACATGATGAGTAATAAAATGAGACTGTACATAACTTGAGGGAAAAAACTCAATGAAAGAAAGGAAAAATCTTGACAATGTGCAAATTTACTGACCTATATCGGTGACGCACACACACACAGGTTGTTTGTGATTTTTACAAATTGCACAAAACCGCAAAACAATTAACCGTGTGATGTATATCGACTAATACACATATTATTTACATGTAATATTGAAAATCAAAGTGGTAGGCTAGACATTTTATCTTTGACAAGAACTCTAACAATTTATTTAAACTAAATACATCTTAGTCATATCTTTTTTCATTCCTTTATAAAATGGACATTATAATATAACTTTTTTTCATGACAATTAATAAAGTAAATTTAAAACTATTAAATAGAACATAAAAGTAATAAAGTATGAGGACAATAACTTTAAAAAGTTCACTATTAAACCCAACTTTTGCACATTTTAAAAATAAATGACCTCTGGTTTAAGAATATATCTGCCTTGATACTTTTACTAATTATACTGTCAACAGTTTCATGTTCACGTTAAACCTGTTAAAACCCTCATTAAACAGTTTGTTCAGCGCCACCCATTTTAGTTTCCTCTTACACATCAAATATCCTCCACAACGAAGGACGAGATTCAAAAATTTATTTAAAAATAGGGGTAATAAGCGTACCCCTTTGCAGCTATCACATACTAAATTGGAGACAGGATTCCTTGCTAGGAAACTCCATGTGGTACAATTTGACCAAAGTAGGCTGGAATTATCCAGTCATGTCGATCCGTTGATAGGAAACGTGGCTACACTGCCACGTCTGTGCCGAGAGAGGAGACATCAATATGAGGGCACTCCCAGGGTCATGCTCAGTGTCATAACTACCTTCTCAACAAACAACAGGAAAAAAGTGCATACAGTATTATAAATTAATTTTGCAACAACAGAAATAAAATGCGATAAAATTGAATTACGAAGATCACAGTAACAGGTGCATCTAACATTTAGAATTTAGAACATTATTCTCACTAAACTTTCCTTTTAAAAGTTTGTATCATAATTTGGTTTTCAGATCACTGAATCACTTGGAGGAAATAAAGAAGGTTTTATCAATGAAACGAATGAAATTATTTGCAAATGTGCTGAATGGTGCAAAGTTGAATACTACTTGAATTTTTGCAAGCATAGCACAGACCTGGGAATTTTGCAAGTGTAATAGAAAAGACCTAGAAATATGGCAGGTACCTGGAACTTGTTCACAAACTATGTATGCATGTCAACGATAAAATAATTAAGGAAATGTATATAATGCTACAAATTAGTGATGATTTATGATTTTAAAGTTTTAAAGTCACACTATTTTGGTGAAAAATTCTTTTTTAGTACAAATACCACTAAAATTAATTTTAAACAAATATTATACATCACTTTCAATAAAACTATTTGCAAGGTTGTACATAATATTTTGAATTATTCTGATAAAAAATAAAAATAAAATATGTACATTTAAAAAATTAAAAATGACACAACTGCCTATATCAATTTGTAACTGACTTATTTTGAAAAGGAAAGCATCTGTAGTCCATTTGCTAATCTAACTATATATAAAGGTTAAGGTTTGGCACACTCTTTATACCCTACTATTCTGTAAGAAAACCAGTTATTTTATTGCTTATTAACGGTATAAAAAAGATGTTTTTTAATTTTAAAATTTTAAAAGAAGTTATCATGGCTATTTTCTGCTTCCTAGAAAATAAATTAATAAACATTTGACTGGCAGGTTATGTCATACAAGTTCATAGCTGCTGTTTTGACATAATGGGCAAAATGTCTAAACCCACAAACCACATCCAGGTACTTTAATAACCTTTGACACACCTTTAACCAAATCAGGCTCACTGGCATTTTATAAATCAAAGTGCTATTTTAGTGGTATTTAGTAGTGATTATAAATTCTGAACTTGATCAATGACATTACCCATCTCCTAATTATATTTGTTTTATGAGTAATTTTCTAAAAAACAAGTAAACAGAAGCTCTTTCTATTTAAATCAAAACAAACATAATTGGCGCCAAGGATTTCTAACGTTGTAAGCGATAAAAAAATTAACAGTTCCTGAGAAATGGTTTGAGAGTGTTTGCTCTCAGCTGATTTTTGTTACGCATAAACTTTCGTTTCTCTTCCGTCAGTACAGGCTTGATCTGATCTGCACTTACGGTAACAATGGTGCTGATGGACACATATACGTGATGAATTGAAAACAGACCTCGTACACTTTCATAAGCTTTTTCGACGCTGTAAAGCCAGCTGTCTAGATTGTTCCCACGACTAAGCTACTGAATGAATAATGTTAAGGAAGAAATCAAAGTTGTAAACAATAAGTATGGCTTGTTGATTTTAGTACTGGCCCAGTGTACTGTTATAGTAAAAATATAGCCTATAACCTATTGCTTTGTATAGGGTATGAAAAAATAACTTTGACAATCATCAGCATGCGACTTATTAATATTTTGCAAATGATGGTAATAAATAATAATAATAACTTTGTTTGCATAACTATGGAAACATCAGTTAGAGCATAGACCTATAAATTAGGTCCATGGTTAGAGAGATAACAAATGCAAAAATTGCCAGAAAAACAATGGTAACTTTTTGGATTAATGACATCATTATCATTTCTAATTAAGTTAAAACGTTATAAATGTATCGATTTGTGATAATCATATTGAGGGCATAATTAACACACAAATCTTAATGTTGCCGGAAGGAAAATACAAAACACACAAAAGCATTATTAGACCTGTTAAAATATTGGAATATTTCATTAAAACAATTTTACGGTCAAAACATCTAGCCTCAGGGAATAATTGTGTTTATGTACGTGAGTCGTTAAGCCTACAAGCTCGGAATTCCGTCTCTCAAGGCAGTTTCATCAAGATAAAACTTTTTATCAAGCTGTGTATAAAACTATTTGTCTATATTTTAACAACTAAGGAATTGTTTTGTGTTGTCTCCGTCTGAATTCCTTTAAAAATCGAGTTTTTAAATGTTTTACATTTAATGCAGTTTCTTGGAAACGGAAGCTGTTCGGCTGGAATGTGAAAACTGTTTAAAAACAATGATTCCTTTTATTTTAAAATGACCAGACATTCTAATATGCTTCTTCAACAGGTGTTACATAATTTAAGCTTAATTAACTTCCGTCCTTATGTCTCCTGAAGTCTTAACAAATAGTGATGTGTTTATGTATTAAATATGATTTTTTTTTATGAAAAACAATATTTTTTCGACAATGCAAAACCAACAATGATGTCCATTATTTACAAACGAACTATATTCAATTTAGTTACTTTACTCCCTCTGTTATTACTAAGCAACATTTTAAAGACTATTTTTGTGTGTAAAAAAACTATCTAAACCAGAATAATATATCTGTATTTCGGTAACTTTTCTCTTTCTTCTAGGTAAAAAAAACAATTATTAACTTACATAAATGCCTTATAATTTGATCCTATCTTCTGGACTCTGATATCATATTTTGAGTCGATGAAAGATTCAGTGGTCGCATAGCAGTTGGTAATCGCAACAACGCTAGCGATGTCTTGAAAATCACTGTGACCTTCGACCCTCACCTAAAAATGATAACGTTTCAATTTTTTAATCTTAAAGTAAATACAATTTAATATAAGGTGTTTTTAAACAAACGTACAGCACAATTTCAACATATTATACTTCATGTGTCTTCATCAGAATTTTAATGGTTCAACAAAAAATAAATGATGTTTGCTTACCTTTCCCATTCCATTGTGAGCATGACCTATCTTGACAACTACAGGAAACTTTGGTTGAGAAAGCTACAATAAAACAAAAGTTATCAATGTATACCAGTTATTGACAACAGGATCAGAGGATTAACAACAATTATTATCTAAGGACTGTAGGAGCAACAGAAATTATGTTTTCAAGATGGAAGCCTATAATTTTGCTTCCATCAAATTGCATTATGGGATATACACATTTATTGTATATATCATAGCATTTGGACTACCTGTTGCAGGTTGCAGTAGCCAATTAAAAGAAATAGTTTAAAAGTTAAAACACAATAAGATGATAATAATGACAATGAAATGTTTAACTAGTCTGTTTTAGTTTTTCAAACTAACTCGCAGTAATCATAAAAAATTAAGCTGCTATAAAGTTTGAATAACTAGATCAAACAAAAGTACAGTGCCTATAAACCTGTGAATAGTGAATTCATATTATTAAGAACAAAATTATCAAAATCAAGTTATATTGTTATTTTTTAAGTTGTGAATATAAGTCTCATTGGAGAATTGTCATTGTTTTTGTAAATTACAACAGAAACGTTTTATTGCTACCACCTGATCTCAAGTTTTTACACTACCAGGGGAGGAAATAAAATTGCGATAAAAAATTAAAACGAAAATTCAGAACATCCTGGCAAACATTTGTTCCTAATACTTAATTTTTTACAATGTTTGATGTTGAATATCATTTCATATTCAACAACGCAATAAAATAATACCAGTTGCGTACATTGATCCCACACAAGATGTAAACTTGGAAATCTTAACAAAATATGTACATAATTAAAAGAATTGTTTAATTAGTATAATCACATTGTTATTTCAACAAGACTAACACTGGGCTAAATAATTAATTTAAAGTGTAAATTAATAGAGTTGTTGTTTTAATTAAGAAATCCGGTTGGTATATATGCAGATAATTAAAGGTTGAAATTTGTGTTTGATTTTTCTCAGCATGAATTAGTTTGAAATGGACTAATTTCAATTTCAGATGTTCAGATGTTGCTGCGAAACACATATGTTCACCAATTGAAAACTTCCTACATATACCAAACATTTTGTGTCCCAGAAAAATAAAAACTTTAGCTAGCTAGTCCCAGTCAACTATAAATGAGTCCCTGGTTGAAAAATAGCAAGGAGGAAAAAACAGTGTGGAAAGGAACTGAATGACACAATGATCTCTTAAGAGCTCATTGCCCTACATTTACCATGAATACGGGACTCAACACTGAATATATATTGAAGATTGAGCATGTTATACAAATTTGATCACCATAGACTAATACATCAAATGAACACCGATAATAACGGAACATTAAGACTATGAATGTGCGCACCAGTTCTTTCTTATTCAACAATTTTTAACATCATGCAAATTTTATCATGCACTATTTGCTAACATACAGTTTAAAATACATTTTTATTTATAATTAAATTATGGATAAATTTTGTTTCGGCTATGTAATTTCAAAATAACTATTCTAAAACTTTTTATTTAGTCATTATTATATTTCACATATTGATATACTATTTGGTCTTATTAATTATTCAAATTTATTCATATCTTAATATTCTTGATTCAAATTTTTTATTCAGAATTTCGTATTATTTATTCAACTTTTTTTCATTAGTTATTAACATTTTTATTAACTTTTCTTTCATACACTTGATACAACACATTAAACAGACAAGGAGAATTGATACAATAGGGAAGTGAGAACAGTATTTTACATGTATTTGTATGAATATGCAAATCACTACTCAATATATGCAAATATTTAAATGAACACTGTGAATATATTGTAATTTATAATGTTTTGTTTATTTTGTAATAATGTTTTGACATACTATTTATGTTGCATGATTTGAAATGTTTCTGCAAAAATACAAACACAATGGTTAGTGACATTTACACAAACATTATTCATAAACATTTGAATTCAATAACTGAATTCCACAAACTGCAGTGGTGGAGAATGTACATTTGCTTTTATTGTAATACGAGCCGAATCATATACAACATTTAAGGACGGAGAAATTGAACAAGTGAGTGGGTTGAAGTTTTGGAATGAGAAAGGGAGAGGAGGACGGATAGAGTGTAGCTTGCATTTTGTTTGACTTGCATTCAGAAGTTCAAATATCAACTGTATTATTAAAATTAAAAATCTATTAATAACTATAAATTAAATACAACAAAAGCTGTATATAAACCAATAAATGATTTCAAAATATCTACCAAATACTTTCTTTCAATTTTTGTTTTCTTTGCAGTTTACGATGTTAAGAATTTTGCAAAGTTTAAACTAAAAATTAAATATTTTAGTACTCATTTGAATGCAAGTCTTCAGGGTTTTTTTTAGCTAGGTGTACGCCTAATCGTGCATATTCATGAGCATGCAAATTATCACCTGCATTAGATGAGCCCGAAATTGCCCAGATCGTAGGGTCTAGATATGTAAAGAAATGTGGAAAAACAAAGAAAAAGATATAAGCAAAAGCAATACTTGTAAAATTAGGTGGCTTATTTCAATATAAATAATGACATTAACAAAAATTTACATTAAAATTATTAAAAATCATTTGCCAAAGCAGCCATTATTCCAATTGAAACTTGCAGATTGTTTTCGAGCAGAATGAATGCAATTTTTATTTAAAATAGTACAAATCTGGAAAAATAGCTATTCTACCCTATTACCAAGTTATATAACACATCAGTAATTATTTTTACAGATTTCAAATGCATAATATGCAGATTTCAAATGCTTAATATGCAGATTTCAATGCATGCTTAAACAAATACCTTTGAAAAGGATATATATATATTAAGAGGATATCAATTTGCAAGGGTTTATTTCTATTATTTCTATTTAAGGTTAAAGTTGAGCTATAATAAAATGAAGTATGCATGACAATATATTAGATCACACATTAATAATCATAATTATGCATATTAAAGTGAAATTGACATAAAGAACAAATTTATACACATTCAAAATTGTTAAAAACAATTATGAATTAAATGCATAATAAAGGTATTAAAATGTTATTATGAATGAATTAATAGTACAATAATAATATAAAATTCATAATGGTAATGAATATGTTTTAAAAGAATGTAATTTTTGTGCATTAATTGGTAACTATATAAAGTACATTATGTTGTTGTTTGTGATGTTTGATGTTTTATAAAGATTAATATAAATTATTGATAATAAATAACACGAACAGCACATTATACTAGTCATTGGCTCATTATATTCAAGGTAACCATTTATGTTAGCAGCATAAATAAATCTTGTTAAAAGTTTAACCCATCTCTGACAGTGTTAAATGCCAGTAAACAAACCCATGCATTCTAAACCTATGGTGGTTGTACTGACCAGGGGTTGAACTAGGACCCTGTGGTTGACAAGCAAGCATGTTAACACATTCTGCAGTGCCACAAAAGCTTATAAATGTAGGCCAAGCACAATATTTCAACAGTATACAAAAAAAACCAAATAGTGAGAATAAAAATATTACTAAATATGTTTAATGTGATTTGATGATTTAATATTCAAATTTAGCAATAAAAAATTCCATTAACATGAAACCTATGACCTCCACCTGGGAGCGATGCAAGTTTTAAAAACAAACTGTATGATGTCTTAGTCATGGACTCACAACATCACGGTTAATTTTTGTTTGATAGACATGTCTTCAGGGATTAATTTGTTAGGAAAACATATACGCCTTTTTTACGCTGTTCTAACATCATGGGGTAGAGATAAATTTAACAGAATTCTACAAAATAGATTCAGAGGTATTTTGTGACAAATTTACAACAACGCAATAATTGTTATATCATATATTTCATTTAATAAAAATTTCGAAGAAAATATGATGCTTTTACGCTGCTCTAACCAAACATCATAGGGTACAAATTAACAGATTTCTACAAATTCAGGTATTTTGAGGTCAAGTTTCAACAACGCAATAAACGTTGTATCATTTATATTCCATTTCAAAAAATAAAAACGAATTCAATTAAAATATTACACCATTATGCAGTTCTAGCACCATGGGGTTGAGATAAATTTAAAAAAATGTCTTGCAATATAAATCTTAGCAGGTATTTTGTAATAAATATGTCTTAAAGTAAAAACAAAAATAAACACTATAGCTATGAAAGGAACACATATAAAAGATGTTTTTTGAAGATAAGAGGTCGTACTTCCTTTGCAACAAACTAAAAATTGTCTAAAATTAACTAACAATGCAATTAATTTCTTAACAAAGACACTAAAAACTGATGCTTATATTTAATAGTGTCTATCATCAATAAATTAATATAATAACAAATAATTGGTCTTTTGTAAACTAATTTTGTTGCATTATCATATTATTAACAAAAGAAACTATCAAAATATTAAATAAAGTCACTTTCCAATAAATCTAGATATTTGTCCCATTAAAAAATCTTCTTCCGCATTTTATAGGTGGAAATGTTTTGTGATAACTATACCAATTTTTGTCCTGTACAACAAATGTTGTTTGGATATTTTTTTTTATCTTTGGAGACATTTAGGGTGTGACAATGTGGTGTAACTTAGATGGCAGGAAACCCTGCTTGCTGAATAAACAAGGGCTATTTCTACCGAAACAGAATCACGTAAGACATTCCATTTAATAAACTTCACCCTCTGGTATAACACATTTTTTTTTTAATTACTCCAGGTAAAAATAATATAAATATTAGATATTAAAAATGTATAATATATAAGTATCATATAAACATTGTGTTAATAGCAAATATGCTAACTTTAATAAACTTCTCAAAAAGTCTTCAATTAATCACCATATCGTATCAATAAAAAAAAAAAAAAAAATCAATTTAAAATCCTAAAAGAATAAATTAATAAAAAATAATGTAAACTAAACTAATGTTAATAATTATTATTATAAATAAATATATGTATAAAAGCTTTTTTATTTTGTTTGTTAATACTTAATAAAAATAAATATAACAATATAGCATTTGACCATAAATGACCCCTGTAAAAAATCTAACATGCCAATCACTTCTACAAATGAAATAATTCAGGGGCGTAAACAAAAATAAAATATACTACCAATTTATACCAACTTCCTATCAATTTCTCACTACAATAAGATCTTACCCGAGGGAGGATGTTCACATATTGTAACAGCAACGTGCAAACTTCATAAGTGTTAGAAGCTCAAGAAAAGCAACAACTTCAAATTGGCTGACTACGTGAACACAGGTGCCTCTTTGCAAAGATTTGTTATCGGATAAACATAGAAAATGGATGGATTGATGATATTAAGATTAAGTTTTCTTCTTGTTGTTCTTTATCTTGGAGGTAATTTAGGAGAGAGCTGTAATTGCTCGCCGATGCACCCGCAACAGCAATTTTGTGATGCAGATTTCGGTAAGAATAATTTATTTTGTTAATTCATTTTTTAAAAGAAAAATGGTAGTCAATCTATAAATTGAAATGAACGAATAGAATAAATAACAAAGAATGTATTTAGAAGAAAAAAAACTTGGTAAAGAATTTAGCATTTTAAGATGTTTGTACAGTATTTAACAAACCTTTTCTTAGTTTAAAAACAAATATTTAAATGTTATGTTTTTCTCATAAGTACACTGGATTAATAAAGCTTGTATATTACAAAAACATGGTTTACTTTCCATTTTAATTAATCTTAAAACTTTATACTATATCATTACTGTTTTTGGCACGCCCCGAAGTAATCAGCTGTTTAACCAAATATATATCCGTGATGCTATTTGTCTAAAAACTTTCAATGATATAAGATATATAAAGAAAAAACTGTTAATTTATGTACAGCACTAATCTGATCGTGCACTTTGACTGGTACAAACAGCAATAACTTATTTGAAAACTTAAATGCTAATGTTGCATCTTTAGTATTTGATAATAATTGTTAATCTTTTTGCCTTAAAAACTGAATTTTTCTATGAATTTGAATAACCATCAGCAATATTAACAATTGCAAACATTTATTTATTTATAGGTCTATTGACAATGCAATAACTTCATATAAATATTTCAGTAAATATGTTCATTCATTGACAATAAAAATATCAATAAACATACAAAACGCATAATATTTACGTTTCAAGAGAAGCTTGACACGGGAAATGAATCTACGATATTCACTCTTCCTAGGGATTAGCCGTGACCTTAAAAATTAAAATAGTATTCAACGTAAACGTAAACAAACAATAGTAAATAAAAAGATGAAAATAATATGTATACTACTTTACATACTGTACACCTGTATTTTTGAAATAAATATTTAAATCCTGTTACTTATAATTAACTACGATTTTATTTTATTTCTATGACTGTTTTTTAAGTATTTTTATTTATTTCATCAGTATAATTTTATTTTATTAACCATAATTTATGAAGTTTTTCCAAAACAAAAGTACTGATATCAAGGGTCCTCATTAATATCCTATTATTGATTCAACCTCATCAAAATAAATGTGTGCAACATTTTCTTTCTGAGAAACATAGACATGTAGAAAATGATGTTAAAATATATTTTTTTTATTCTAGTTATTCGAGGACGCGTTGTTGCCAAGAAGGACAGTTTTCTACCACTAAACAATCAACTGGACAGCGGGGATAGTTATATAGATTATAACGTGACAGTAGAGAGGATCTTTAAGGGACACCAGAATATTAAGATACAGACGAATATTGCTATAACAACTGCCAAGGAAGATGGCCGTTGTGGTGTTAATGATCTCAATGTGCGAGATACGTACCTGTTTGCAGGTATGGATAGAATCTCATTCTCTTGCACTCTTCATAATAGGCCTACATGATACATGAATAGGTATACAGTATAACCTCAAATGGGACACTCATATGGCACAACAAATCAATATATAATAATCATCTTCTCATACAAACATGCACAATGATTTGATTGGTTTATGTTTAAATTTTTGTGTCCAGCATTTTTTCAGTATCAAAATAATAATCAAGTTTTAATCAATATTTCGTTTTAAGGTAAGGGAAAACGGATGTTTGAGATAAAGAATTGCGACTGGGTTATTGGGTACAAGAAACTATCAAGAAAACAAAGACAAGGTGTTCGACATATGTATAAGCAATATTGCAACTCTTGCAAAGTAAGTTAACAATTAGTAAGATCTGTATTATTTCTAAAAAAATATTTAAAAGAGATTTGGAAAAGGAAGATAGGAAATTTGGAGAGACACGCCCTTTGCCGATAGTTGTCTTTGACAGCTTTTGTCTCCCCCTTTTTATGTTTCAATTATTTTCAATAATGAACTTGTCGGGAATATAATTTTAGAAATTATGGAAAGCTATGTAATCTTTTAAACATTTTACTATCATACATGAAACTAATTCATTTATTTTGTTCGCAGATTAGCCCATGTTATGACGAAGAATCATGTAACCAGGATGACTCGAATACGTGTATGTGGGACCTATCAAGCATGATGTACGGTGATCTTGACTGTGAAAGTATCTACTCGCGTTGTCTTCGTACTGCTGAAGGAACATGCAAATGGTTGCGATCAAAGGAGGTTCGCAGCTGCTTCGAAGGACGAAAACATGCACGATTATCTCGTTTGATAAACCCATAGTCACATTTTATATATGAGTGTTGTGGCTGGCTGGAAAAAAAAAGCTTATCAAAGACCAACAATTGGAAAAATGTTCTTCATAAAATAGGTATAATGGACGAGATGCTGACGGGAATGTATGTGAAGCAGATTATGTACAATCCAAAATACAAACGTTGATAATTTTTACAACATTTGAACTGAAATAATTTGAAAAAAAAAGTATTATTTTATGATTATCATTGCAAACTAATTATTTGATGTCATAAAAATATCAATGTTGATAAAAACAAATTCTAATGTTATCACTGCCCAAAAAAAAATATTATAAAACATTTTAGTAAAAACATTTCCCAATTATCTTAAAACTGTTGATCAGTCAAATTTATCGAAAATTGTAAATATAGTTTTCATTTAGTTTACCTGCTTTTAGCCTTTCTTGTTTTATTGTTGTTTTTGGAAGTTAGGCTTTTAAAAGTGCAATCTAATATTTAGTTTATCAATAATTCTAAATTAAAATTTTTTGTTTACTTATGAATTGATTTAGCTATGTCTGACAGAATGGTAGTACAGTGAGGTGTATACGCAGTACCTCCAGCTAAGTCTAACACTACTTTTAGTACTTTACTTATGTTATATTTTTTTTATTTCACGATTGGAAAAGCCAATATTAGGTTTTACCTGAACATTCCTTTAATACAATTAGTTTACTTTTTAATTTTTATAAGTATGTTCAAAGTTATAAAATTAAACTATGCAAAACTCTTCTTGTAAAATATGTAAATAGATTTTTTTGCTTTTGACATGTGTGAAATAAAGATGGTAGATAACTTAGTTTTGTTTTTAATTTTCTCATACAATTCCTTATTTTGGACTATATCGGAAAATTCATTGATGGAATAACCTGAAAACGACAACTGATAGAAAATAGAAGATATGTTGCAGTTGGATCTAAGATGGACTAAGAAAATTCACCGACACAATATCGTGGATTGAGCAAAACTAAATACAAAGACCTAAATTATGGGCAGGGTTAAAAAAAATGTCTTCTACAGTAATTCTCCATAAAGCTAGTTTCTTGATGAACTACTTTAAAAACATGCTATAAGTTGTAAAAAACGTCCGACCTTCGATAAAAAAAGTGGGTGGATTTTATGGATTTTTTTGTTATTTGCCCACCTGTTTTAGCTGAGGACAGGCCATCTCTTTACCCATATCCTGTAGTTGGGATACTTAATTAGACACAGGAATTCCAAATCAACCCCTCGATCCATTCATTTTTAAGCACCATATAGCTACAGCACAAGGTTATTCATATGTCATGTATTATAAATAAAATAAAAATTAAAGATAATAACAATTAATATTAAGTAAAACAGCCATAAAAATTCATATTAATAATTTTAAAGTTTTACAAATTTATGAATATTACGATCATTACCAAAAATTAATTATATTATGTTGAATAATCCGTTTCACCAAAAGAGTTTCAAAGATTTATAATCAAATTTTGACAAATTTATTAATTTGGCGATGTTCCAAATAGCTCTTTACCCTGGAAGCCTAATCCTAATTCACCCTTCCTCTGTTTGTATAGTGCCTGTCTCGTGGACAAAGCTTTCTTCGTATTTCTCAAAGGAAATACACAATCAAAATCTACTTTAATTTGTGACATATATCCTTTTTGATACAAACTTCACTTCCCTTGGTCATTTGTGCTGATGATAATAATTAGATTCATACTGGCTTAGATTTTTAGGCTGATAAAGTAAATTTGTCAAAATTTGCTTCTTTCTACTATCTACAAAATAATTATGGAATGTCTTCATCAAAAAGGAAAAATATTGTGACCCGATAATAATATTCTGGATTTATATAGCGCCTAATGTTGTGAAACCTCTAAGCGCTGAACATTATTACCCCAGTCATTTTTTCTTGATCAAACACCTATGGAAACATACTCCCATAATGCAGCTAGTAATCAGCGCAAAGTTGTGTCTTGATCTAACCAGGTTCCCATTTATACACCTGGGTGGAGAGAGGCATACCTAAGTAAAGTATTTTGCCTAAGGATACAAGCAATGCAGCGACAGTTGGATTCAAACATCAATCTTACATTTTCACTAGTTTTAAAGTAATATTTGCATTTTCAGAATCAAGTTCCCAGGTTGAAGGGATTTTGAAAAGTGATAAATACTAAATTATTCTTTCATTTAAAATCATAATCAGATTTTTGCAAAAGATTAATCTAAAAATATCTAAGACAAACATTTTTTTTTAAATTGAGGAAACGGTAACTTGCCATTTAGGCATTACCCTCAGGAAGTCTGGCTCCAGAATCTACTCAATAATAATCTTAAGATACGATATTTCACTCAAATCATTTTTTTTTAAAGAATTATTATATCAACTATGAAATCAGTAGAAAAAAGTAACGAATTAACAATAATTATGAACTTATAACATTAAGACAACTTTTACCAATAAAGAGATTTTTAAAAAATAACAAAATAAATTAATTTCATGATTTATACACACTACATGATTTTGGGATTATATAATGAATTTCATAATCTATACATACGAGTACATGTTTCTAAGTTTCTTATATAAAGTATAGATTAAAATAGCTTCCATGCATCATATTTGATGGACCATTGGTAGGATAAATTAATAAAACTACAGAGATTATTAAACGCTTAATAAAGTGTCTAGTTAGCATATGCATGTAGATACATATTATGGTGGTATATAGTTATTGGGGACTTAAATAAGGAAATGTACAGCTTAAAATAAACAAGATTGTACAGCCATTTCCCTTTAACCTTTGCCCTACTTTTTAATTTTAAATATTAAGTACTTTCTGTCATTATAAATTATTGTATTTAAAAAAAAATATCAAAACAATTTTAGATAAATTAATTTTATAGTAAAAGCTAATTTACTTATAAAAGTCTGTCTGTAAATTAGTTTAATTTCGTGTAGATGGGAAAAAATGTATTTTGCGAATAAAGATTATAATGTTAATATAAACTTATTTCTAAAATATTATTTAAATCACTAAACGTTTTATTTCAAAATTAATAAAAAATCTAAATTTGTATTGTTTTGGTAATATAGCCAACCACTATTCAGGGGACAGTTTGATTATGGAGGTTTTACTATCTCCATGCTTTGATGTGTCCCAAAGATGGTTCTACTGTAGGGGCAATACTGAATTAAATACTTTATTTTAAGCTTAGTAAAATGAATGTGATGGTCCGTGTATGGTAAGATATACATTCCTAAACTGCCCTATATAAACGCAATAAGACATAAATTACATCATGTGGTCGATTTAATAAATTGTGTGGTTTCTCACTTTTATAAATTTCCGAGTAGAAGAGGATATCCACATGTCTCTCAACATCATCTAATAAGACACCCAAACCATGTACAGATTCACTACTCATTAGCTACACCTACAAAATATTGTCAGAATACTTTCTTTAAACACTTTAATTTATTGTAGTAATTGAATGGTTTTGACAAAACTTTCACACTTTATTTGATGAACATATTAGTGATATCTTTGCAATAACTGATGCTGAAAATAGCATGCATGAACGTTAGTTGATCCTACGGGTCGGAACTAATAACCAGTTTCCAAAACATAACTATGAAAGTAAAAAAGTTTTTAACAATGAAAACATTCGGCTTTCATTTTCAAAATATTATGTAATATGGTGAAAACATTACACTAAATGGAAAACAAAATTATTAGACTGATGAATCATGAACGTATCTATTATTGTATTGGTAACAATAGCATAGTAGAATGTAAATGAAACGTAAAACAGCTGAAAGTGTCTCTAAATGACAGATATTGACATGAGCGATGACAGATCCAACTAATTTCAGACATAAGGATAATTTTTGAAGAAAGAAATATGGAGATTTTCCACTTAAAATGAATACTGTTGTCTGCGTAAACCAGTATCAGGTAACACAATGCATCGTAGCTCAGATCTATGATCTGCATGTGCTATAAAGGATTCAGAGGTCTATAGGTGGTACCTAAATTAATTTATATAAAAAAAACTATTTCATTTCATTTCATTTCTTTATTCGACAACAAGCGCTCAAGGGGTTGCAACAGCAACAGAGCGCCATAACACATTTGTGTCCGCAACCCCTGTAACATACAACTTAATACAAGTTAAAAATGAATATAAAATATACAGAATATATAAAAAATTTAATTAATTTGTATTACTGTGTTACACAATTTAAAATACACCTATACAATTAAAATAAATTTAGCGTTTATCAAGCAGATATTTTTCAAAGGAAGAGTAACTGCTTGATCTTTGATTATGGAGAGTAGTGATGACCATATAACAGGAAAATTGTTGATAGAAGAATATTTTAAAGTATCGGTACGTGCAAAAGGGTGGACAAATGTGAGTAATTCAGGATGGCGTTGATTGATATGGATATTATTATTTACAGTACTACAAAAAGTTACATTATAAAAACAACGAAATATAAAGGAAATTAAAATCATTTAAAAACGTCTAGTATCACGTAAGGATAACCAACCCAAAGTTATTAAACGTTCATCGTATGATATATGATTACTGGAGAATCTAAATCTCCTAAATATTTTCTTACTTCTAACTTCTTTTGATTCTTTGATTTTGACAAATAAGTAAGCATAGAATATTCCAAATATATATACACGATGAAACAAATTTACATAATGCAAATCACAATTTACATACCGATTTAATTTATTTCTAAATAATCGTACAAACATAGTATTTCTGTTATTTCTAATTTCTGTCAAAATCCACATGTATACATAACTGACAGCTCTCGAATATGAAGTTGTTATCGTTTTTTATTTTTTCGGTCCCTGGAAACTATCTTCATGATTTAACGTTAACTCCGTTGCGACCTTGTTTCACATCCTATTGTCAATAGTAATTGATGGATCACTTATCAAACTGCGCTTCTTTTGGCAGGAACCCAGAATTTTGGCGTCCAGCCAGTGGTGCATAAAATCTAAAAATTTGTAAATCTGCAACCACAAATGCATAAATTGATTGTATACGCATTAACTGTACTGACTTCTTTAAACGCCGCCGAATTTAATCAAAATTATTTGAAGTTTTGAATGGGGGGCCAATACACAAGAAATGAAACAAGGGGTTGAAATGCACATGCATCAGTACAAGTCAGTACGACTTTAAATTGGTAGCTAAAATTACACGAAATAGCTTCCAAAATACGCTATACTATATTCAATTAACATCGAGAAACTATGATCATAAACATTTATTAGAGCTTATCCTTGATGTCTCATTCTGAAAAATACCATTCACCTAACTCTTCTTTTGAATTTACCATTCAATCATACACATGCACTTTATTCTTAATTTCCCTTTGCAACCCAAGGAGCTTCAAAAGAATGAGCATAGCCTTGTAAGCTATAAACAAGTACGAATACTTCCTTCTACTCCCCGAAAGTGACCTTGGCTCTCACCCTTCCTCCTAATGGGGGCTAAGCTAATTGAACATCCCCCTTCCTAAAACTTAACCTTGACAAACTAGCAATTAACACTAAATATCAGTCGCTGTAATCAAAATAAAAGTTTACTCATGTAAACAAATTGGCTAAGATTAAAACACAATCAATTACGCACCTGTGAAAGACAATCATTGTCTTCAGTAATAATTAGAAAAATTGCAACTGTAGGCAGAATACAAAGAACAAGTGATTAACAAGTTGAAGCAAATAAAAAATTAATCGAGTAAAATGCTAATCTTAATGCAGTGTTGCCTCATAACACTATACAGTACAATTTTTAGGTGATCATTTAGAATAAAATGATCACCTATTGTTATTGTATGAAATCTTTATTATTATTTTTCTTTTTTTTTTTCTTTTTATTGTTTCTGTACACTATTTTGTGTAACAATTATCTCAAAAAGTTTAATGTCAATGATTACCAAAATTTCAGAATATCTTTCAAATAATATAACTTAATCCTAATGAGCTTTCCAGCGTGATCACTCATCCGTGACGTCATTTATACGCCATTTTGTGAAATCACATTATCAATCATATCTCCGTAATTCATTATGACATATTTAGGTTTTGATCAATTTAGAGCATGAATTAGGCGATTTGCGCGTTTCAAAAAATTACTGCGCAAAAATGCGTTTTTGTGCGCACAATTCTTAAAATGCGTACAATTCTTAAAATGCGTAAAAAATAAAATTTGATGTGATTTATACATCAAATTTATACATTCTACTCACAATCCTTAGTACATTCACCAATTTTGAGTCCATTCCGACTTAAAATAACGCTATACGAGCACGTTAAAAATGACAAAATGCGCACACTAATTGTACAAAAGTGCTAAAAATGGTAAAAAATAAGGACTTTTTAAAATGAATATAACTCTTCAGAATGGCAGATGACCCCCAATTTTTTTAACTTATTATGGAAGCCAATAAGTTGTAGATACAAATGTATATACACATTAGACGTACAAAATGGTATGACGTCATCAAATGGCCACTTGAATTTAAAAATTAGGAATTTTTTTCTTTTTGTGTGGGTTATCACATTCAATAGAGCGCATCTCTGTTATTTGTGCCCGATTTTCGCACAACTTTTAGTATGTGCTTGCTCAATTAATTATTCTTCTAATGAGTTGTCAACATTTTCATTTTGATGACGTCATCACGCGTAAAACCTTGAATAACCTAGGTCGTGTAATTTCGGCTAAACCATACATTTGAATATCTTATAGCTCTTCAGAATTAAAGGTGACCTTGAAGATTATAACTTATTATGAAAGCTGATGAAATGTAGATATGAATTCATATAAAAATTAAGCCTATCGGATGTTGTGACGTTATCACATGGCCAGTTGAAGTTAAAAAGTAGTTTTTAAATTTCTTTAGTCGAAGTTATACAAATTTCAAAGAGCGCGCATTGCCCTTCTGCGTGTCAAATTTTCTTCCAATTCTTATATTTATTTGCTCAATTCATTATCTTTCGAAATTGTCATCTTCGAGTTTATTTTGATAATTCCATCATACCAAAAATTTAGAACACGATGTGGGTCCCGTAATTTCACCTATGCTACACTGTATATAGATATACAGTACTGTATATACTGTACATATTGTATGACACATAGGTAGAACTCAGCACTATAAGTATATATGCAATCATGTCATAGGATGGCGTACATCAACTTTTAACGATCGTATGTTAACGTACATGCATGTTTAAAAAATGTTAATTTTATTAAAATGATAAAAATGATCACCTATAATTCGTCAAAGTGACGAATTAAATTCTAGTTTTATTCTTGTTTTAGAATATTTTTCATGTTTATGCCAATTTTTCCATGTGTTTTTTTTTTCAAAAAATTGATAATATCTAATAACCTACAACATATATTTTTAATAGATTAATAGTAAAATAATGCAGATTCTACAATTTTCTGGCAATGATTCAAAACTGAACTTTATTGACGTGAAGTTTACGGCAAAGTGCCAACGTATTTAATACAGGATATTTGAAAACAACCAGGGGCGTGTGTATTGTGTATGTACTATGAGAACATATACTAACAAGCTACTGAGAGCGAACATAGAAACGACAAAATAAATTGGTAGGGTGTGACTCATTGATCATGTGATCTTATTTTTCAAGAATATTACAATTTTTTTTTGATGCAAGGTTTTCTTTTATAGCAAGAACTTTAATTTAATTTGACAAACAGATTTGGTAAAACTGTAATTCAAACAATGTTTTTTTTTGGAAAGTATTGTGTAGGCCTACTGGTAGTAGGCCTATGGATCATCATCATGATAAAGTTGTAGTACACGTATAGTTCAGAAATTCCTAAAGGCCAGACCGCACAGCAAAAAAATTATTTGAAACTCAATAAATTAGTTTTAAATTAACAGAAACGGCCTCACACCTGTTATGTTTTCACAAGGTTCTACGCGGCTATGTGCCAAGCGATTTATGCATAGCTGCCTGAAAAACGAAACATTTACGTTCGATTTGGTGATGTCCTATATTTAGAAGTATGTGAAATAACAGGGAGATTTAAGCAAACAAACTTTTCAATTTATAGGGGGCAGTATTCAGAGTACAAACCGGTAAAAAAATCCACAAAGTCAAACTATTTCTGAATGCTAGCCTTCGTCCCTAGTAAAATTAATTAACAGAGGAAGCCTGTTGTATGGGAGGCAATGGATAGATTAAGTGGCATAATTGTTGACATCCAGGGTAGGAGTTGGCCTGGACGCATTTTTGTTGCAAATTGGTTCACTCAGTCGAATGTACCAACGTAATATCAATATCGCATCTTCAACAAATTTATTAATTCCTCCAGATTTATTGGCCACATTATAAGAAAAAAAATATACATTTATATTTACCTGGAAACATTGATGAAAAGAAAAACAAATGAAGACAATATTTTTTCCAGAACTGCAGCTACATTATTATTGTCAGATCTGAAGTAAACGTTCACAAAACCCAAGAGAAAGAAGAATTATAATTCAAAATCCTCCAATCAACAAACCATCATTTCATTGTCTGCTAATGATTGGATAAGTCAATAGAATTATGATTTCTTAAACTTATACATAATTAATGTGCAAGTCTTTTACAGAACATAAATTTCACCGAGTGTACATGATCAAATCAGAAAATTGAAGATGTACTGTCCCCTGAAAAAATAATTCTTTACACTTTTTGATGAATATGCCATTTTAATGTCACATAATAGTTATGCACATTGACCAAAATTAAATTAGATTTAGATTGATTGAAAAAAAAAAAATCTTCATTTTTCATGTTTTTGGGGGACAATACATCTTTAAATGCTACACTGAATTCTAAAGATTCTATCATACTGCAACTAGGAGTGGTAGCGTCAATAAACAAAAGGTTGTTAAACCCCTTTTCCAGGATGCCGGGCACAAGAGAGATATCTAGCAATTTCCTGTCACCTCTTAAAAATTTAGGCCAAAACATAAACAAATATCAGAATATCAGTGCCCATTTAGTGTCTTCCGGCCCACTAAATCAATGCGAGTCTTTTTTTTCCTTTTATTTGAATCTGGTCTTAAAATAAAACAGTTCTACAATAAATATACTTTTTTGTTACAAACTTTACACATACTAAATTGATTGAGGGCAACCTTCAGATCATCTTGTACAATAAAAAATATGCGATACGTTATGACATGGTTTGAATCTTGAAGTGAGCCCTCTCAAGAACAATCAAATAACTTGTAAACTATATAAAAAGAAATCGTGAAGTGCACCCTCAACATAAAAGGATAAAAAGTAATAAAAGTATATCTGTAAAAAGAGGGCAGTAGATGGAAAATGTCCATATGGGAGTTGCAGCATGGTTAAGTGAAACATCATCCGAAGAGTATCAAATTGCCATCATTGTACAGCTTTTAATGACGTTTAAAAAACTCTAAAGGATTTACAGATTAAGTTGTGGTGCCTGTGTCATTCCCTGCGGAATTCTGCACCGAAAAACAATACATTGCACAATCACCAGTCTCAGAAGAGATCTTTTAAAATAAAAAACAATGTGATTTAGCATGTCGTGTGTTTGGTGTAATTTTGTGCGAGTATATTGAATATTTTTCATTTAATTTCATTATTTATTCGGTCTATTTCAGTATATACATAACAAACAAAAAATTGGAGAGGGTCAACCTAAGTGAACTTAATCACTGTAGCTGAGCTGGTTGACCCAACCCCAAAGTCAAGTTTGTGTTTTTGAAACACAAATAAAAACTATGATTATATTCAAAGACTATATAACAAATCCAGTCATCTTTCACAAAGTCAATGTCACAATAGTACTTGGAACAGATTTGTTGGAACAGATTTGTTGAAGCAAATTAGCCCACCTAACGTGTTTCAGGATCATCATACCATGAGACAAATTAGACTCCAATAAAGATACACTTTGTATACGTAGTATCGTTACGCAACTCGATACTAGTAACTATGGTAATTGGGGTCTTTGACAGTGATGTCATTTGAAACATGTAGGTTTCACAAGAACTTGTACGTACATGGGGGCAGTGACCTCTAGACCACGGTAGTACCTGTAGAGTATTCACATTATTTTTTCCGTCATTGCCAAATACAGATCAGTAAAATAATAACATTCGTTATGATAGAAAGTTTACTTAAATATAAATTTAAATCCTAGTGAGGTTCTCTAGAAATGTTATGACTAGTTATTGTGCCAAATGTAGCTTTGGAGAAGTACATACGGGAAAAGATGAAACAAAATTAAATTTAGAAACAATATAAAGATATTAGACAAGAAGAAATACCTGATCTAGCTATCTACAAGTATAATCAACTTTCCAACAATCACCCCAAACCTACTCTATACTTATACGTTCATTTGACCGGTTCTCAAAATACACGACAACTAACGATGAAATAACAGTTTTTCACATCGCAACTTATACAACGTAATTTTGAAAACTACAACCATTTTTCTATATACATACAACGTACATTTCTAGTCTAACAAAAACATTTTTCTAAACTTTCTATTATTTAAAAGTCGAAGATAGCCAGGTCTTGGGTCCATTCTATTGTCGCCACAGATTGATATCTTCATCAGTACTTCTATGAATGGATGATTAGGTGGGAACACGAACGCTAGTTGATCATACCCAGTACCGGTTTGATCGTACGATTAATCGGGAAACCACCTCACGACGTTCATTTGACCGGTTCTCAAAATAAGTTTTCACTTAATTTTCAAAGTATTTTCTTCTTTACATTAAAAGTATTTTTTTATGTGAATTGCATTTCAAGATTTTATTGTAAAAAAATCTTGGCAATATACCTAGGCCAAATACAATCAAGAGGTTAAGTTTATTAGGAAAAACAGTAGACATTCAAGCAGGACTCCCTATGCGATAAACTTTCCAACAATCACCCCAAACCTACTCTATACTTTCATACGTTCATTTGACCGGTTCTCAAAATAAGTTTTCACTTTATTTTCTTCTTTACATTAAAATTATTTTTTTATGTGAATTGCATTTCAAGATTTTATTGTAAAAAAATCTTGGCAATATACCTAGGCCAAATACAATCAAGAGGTTAAGTTTATTAGGAAAAACAGTAGACATTCAAGCAGGACTCCCTATGCGTTGTTCATCAGTCCTAAAGGGCATAATGCTGTTTGGCGGTAAACATGTTGACAACAAAAGGGTGTGATACAATAAGGCAGATTACTATATCATTATTAAATTATGCAAGTAAAAGTTAAAGGGTATCAATTCAGTTTCGAATGTAAGCATTTACTTGAAATCATTATTGCAGTATGCCTACATACATTTCTTTCTGGTTGTATTACTAACTCGTTTTCATTTAGGTTTTGCTTAATTTACAGTGTTTGTATCTCAAATGAGATCAAGTCACTGATACCAACAGCATTTTTGTTATTTTTTTCTCGCAGTAATTGGCCGTTTGATTTATATTTTCATCCTTATAAATAACAAACAAAAACGTTTGTGAAATACTACAAACAAATTATCTTATAAATCATACAATTGTTTTATATTATTCAATTAAAAATGAAAATGAAATAATAAAATAATTTAGGAGGAAATTTATTTAGATTAGAATAAATTAATTTGCATTAAAATACTTTGAATAACTTGTCAACAAGTTAAAAGACGAGGAACATAGAGCAGATGTTTATTTCCCTGAGAAATCGTAAGTGAAGGTGCGTGTCACTTAACACGTAAAAGGGAAGGCCGCTAAGCTTCTGCTCGTTGTAACATAACACTCTGGTCACCCATCCGGCATAGTTAGGTAAGATCAACGGAAATAATCTTATAAACAACAAATTTTCTTAAACCAGCGAGTGATTAGGCCAAACTGGAAGTACTTATTAATTTGCCACGGAAAACACCAGGTATTTTTAGCGTACTCAACTACTTAGTACTTGTTTGTCTTTTGCGTTTTAGTTCCGTGGCTGTTCGATATCGGCACTGTGTTGAGTCGGGGAAATGTTAATTAAATTTAAGAATTGCTCGTTTGAGGACTACAAAAACATCCTAGGGCTCAGTTAAAAATACACTTTTTGATAAGGAAGTTGTTAGCATATTTAGTGAGATTTGTAAATCTTGTTCCGTTTACCTGAAGTGATCGGTCAAGGACTATGCTTATAAAATTGTTAGTTTCTAATTAAAACTTAAACAAAAAATTACTATATTTAAATTGGTTTTGTTGTTTTATTCTCTCTTCTGTTAAATTCCTAATTTGTTTGTAATAGTATTGTATTGCCAAAACATACTAGTAAAGTAAGGTTTTCAAAGAAGAAAATAATAATAATAATAATATTTATTCGGCAAAAGTTCATAAAGTACATTTTACAATTCATCTTGCCAGGAGCAAGTAATAGGCATGAGCCCAAACAGAAAACTGCTCTTACTCCATCATTACTTATAAAATACAAAAATAACAAAACTAAGTAGCACAAATTAAGTCAAAATAAAACAAAACAAAACAAAGTTATAATGAGATACACCAATTAAAAATAAGCTGCATTGAATAAACAATATAAACAATTACAACTTAATATTTTGAGATCAAATGTTTGATGAGTTGGGCTTTAAAGTCTGAAATTGTAGTACATGTATATTGTTTAATTTCATTGGGAAGTTTATACAGTGCAATAGAGAATGTAGGTTGTTATACTATATACAATGTCTTGGGGAATAATGTTTGAAATATTTTTTAATTAAAACATCTATTTTTAAGACAAAGTTTAAATAGTTTGCTGCTCCATTCAACTTTCACAATTTTTAAACAGATCGAGAGATGAAGTACATACTATTTTTATATATTTGATTTATAATATAAATTCAAAAAGAAAAATTACTGAACAAAAATGACAATGCCGTGGGTATCAGTGGCTGGATCTGGATGGAGATGCAAAATAAAATAGGCAAAAGCTAAATCGAAACGATGAAGTAAAACAGCCAGATAAATGTGCAGAGCTTTCGGGCAAGACTAGCCCTTCAACAGTGCAAGTGAGAGTAGGCCTTAAACAAAATAGAGAATATAAAGTAGACAAGCGCTGTCTGAGTGGACTGGAATAAAAAAGATAAAAACAAAGGAGGCACAGGCTGGTGGAGAGAGTAAGAGTAGTAAACAAGATTTATAATATTATATATTTAAATGCAGAAGCAAATTTCATCCAATCATTATTTATGATTCATTTATTATGAACAATTTCCCACGCAATTTCAAATAGAATAAATAAATTATATAGCAAAACTATTAATTATGATCTTCAATTGAATTGTACCACAAGTACTTAAATAGAGCCTTATAAACATAGCTCAAGAGACATTCACCTTACTATCAAACGAAAGCAGCGGTGGCGCTGTTTGTTGTTTCCTCTCACTGTAGGAACGATGAGTTGGCTTGGCTTTGAGCACGTTTGTGTTTTGTAAACACTGAATCATCAATATTAACTAATATTTACAGTAACCTGAATGAAGACTATAAATGAAAGTTTGGTATTGCCTAGTCATCATACATTTCTAGAGAAAATATCATAATTTTATAGGCCTTCAGAACTTTTACATTATGCCTGAGGAAGGGATCGAACCAAAGGCTTTGGTAATCGTGTAATTCATTAGTTTAAGACCATTGATTGGTAAGTTAATTAGTCCAAATTAGTTATGAGAAAGATTTTTAAATTTTCATGATTTCAAAATATCTTTTTTTCATAGTAAATCACTAGTTTAAGAACATTGATTGATAAGTTAGTCAAAATTAGTTATAAGAAAGAGTTTTAATTTTTAAGATTTCTAAAATATCATATTTTTTTCATTGTAATTCACTAGTTTAAGAACATTGATTGATAAGTTAGTCCAAATTAGTTAAGAGAAAGAGTCATATTTTGTTATTTTTAATACATAATATAAATATTCCAAGTATTCCTAACCAAATTAATGAAAAAATAAAGATTCAAAATAATCTTAGGTGACATTAAAATGGTAAAACATTTGTTTAAGAATTATTTTTTTAAAGGAGGACAATTTTAATAATTTTGTAAATATCAAAACCACACAATTTTATTTTTTTGTTAAACTTTCTCATATAAAAAGCAGTATGTACTTACTAATTACTAACTAACTAAGGTCATGAACAAACAACAATAATCAATTCTATTAATATACGGGAAACCGCAAATTTGTAGGGAAAAAATAGATTTTATAATGTTTCCTACACTATACTCTACAACTCATAATATCTAATTATTAAAAATAAAAATATCTATAAATATCTGATGGCAGATAAATTAAGGCTATATTAAGGTTGTGTGTTAAACATTGCATTACAATTACAGTATATTTAAGTTTAAACAAACTTTCTTTTTTTGGTTAAAAATTCTAAAAATATCATTGCCTTGTTCAGGTCAGATTATAGGATTAGTAAGGCTCCAAATAACCCTAACCAGTATGTAAATTAATGTGCAACAAGAAATATGCATAATCTGAAATGAAGAGATAAGGGCAAATTAAACTTTATGAAAACTTTGACCAAGTAACACTGCTACTGAATTTTCTAATGGACTGACCAATTGAGTGACTGACCAATTTATTGACCGATCGTGAGTTAACCAATAAAGAGGTGTCCTAACATCCTCTGAGCTTCCAGAGGAATGATGATTGAAATTTGTTAAATCACTCGTCCTTGATATTGTGTTGAAATACTCAATGTATTTAAATTTATTTGTAGTTTTTATTAATTAATTATGATAGTAAGTGTCAATAGACTGATGAACGAATTAAATAAATAAATAATGATTATATAACATGCCAACCAAGCCAAGAATACTCTATAGTACAGTGAGTTAGGGAAAATATATAGATAGAAAAAAAGGTTGAAGATAAAAAGTGGAATGAGGGAGAAGGAAGGGGCTGGGTTTGATATTAAATTTGAAAGGATTCAACTCCATATTTTACAAGAATAGTTGGACACAAAGATACTAGTAGTGTACCATGTGACTTTCTAAAAACTGTGAACAGAATGTCGTATGAACTCTTTATATATGTATATATTTATATATGGCTCTAGTTGAAGAACTTGATGTTTCATTAAATTTCATTCATTACACATATTGTTTATTTAAATTAGTTACGTTTCTTTAAATATAACAATATCTTATTTCTACTAATTATTATTACTTTTTTTTTAAATTGTACATTTTAATTTCTTAGAAGTCCCATCCTAACTGAAAGTTTGATACAGGTCAACTAACAAGTTCATTATCTCTAGATTCTTTGAAAAAATGGAAGGAACAACTTTTAATTTTGATAATCATTGTTAGTACCTATTTCCTAAATTAATTAAAAAGAATTAAAGTAAAATTTTATATCGCTTTTCAAATAGTTATACAAAAATCTAGAGTCATATGTTCACATGCGGCACTTGCTGTAATGTTCTATTTTTATAATCATGTTTATAAATAGTAACAGCGGTGCTCAAAATAGACGCCATGTAATAACGTGTGTTGTATCTTTTACATGTGGTGGTGATCAGGCCACGAGTATGGTTGATGAGTTTGCAAATTCTGTTCCTCTATGTTGTATGATTCATAAAGCATAATAATAAAATTATTTTATGATTTTCGAAACATTAAATCAACCATTTCACAAATGGAGAAGATTTCCTTCTGTTTTTTAAACAGTTTTTTAGGAACTTATTCACAGATATCATCTTGATGTCAGAATTTGTACAATACTACTTTTTCATGCAGTTGTTTATTGTTAAAAATATGTACATTAATAAAAATAAAATCAATTTCATACATTCCATCAAATTTACAATATCTGAAGCATATCCAGAGCATAATGATGTCTTTGACACCTTCCCAGTAGAGCGGAACAACAAAAACCACTAGCGAACCCAAGAGTACAAAAAGACATAACATTCACATAATGAAAAAACATGAAGATGGTCCAAAGTAATTGGCCACTTAGGACAGTAATGAGAACATTCATAGTACTTCACTGATGTTTTAAATACTTTAAAGTCCCTATTCAACTAATTTAATTATAAATAAATACTTTTGCATTAGTTCAAGTTCTGATAAACCGATTTTAATCTAAAGAAAAAGAAGAAAATTTCTAGAAAAACATTTTTTTCTCATAAGTCTGATTATAAGACAATGATCTTGAACTAAAATCAAGATCAAGATTTGAACCAGTACCCTAGAAATGATAGGCAAACGTCATGTTAACCACCAAGTGCCACTAAACAAAAAGAAAATACTACTTGTTACTGTAGCCAAATTAATCGGGAAAATAATTGTTAATAGTAAATTTCCGTAGGAGTATAACTACCGTAATAATTTTGTACTTTTGACTAGAAAGTAGAAGTAAAAGTTCAATATTTTTTCCCTCTATTATTTTGTTCTAAACTGATAAGATGTTTCAACATAAAACATGCTGTTTGAAAATGAGCAACGCAACATACAGTGACTATAGAAAAGATTAGAATGTCTTATCATTCGTCCCTAATGATCTCGACAATTTATTGAAATTCTGCACATGTACAGAAAAGCAAACGTTGTGCCAATTTGAATAAACTGTCTTTAATATTTTTAAATTTAGGAACTATAAATTTGTTGTTTGAAATATTACGAAGTATAGGCCTACAATACATGTATAATAAACCATTATATCATACTTTCACCTCAACTACTTAAATTCAAAATACAATTCACCAGAATGTTAAAGGCAGCTTGTAAGAGCAGGTTTAGTTAAGTAGTTTTTCAATTCAAAATTATAAATAGTCATCTCAAAGTAGCTACACATTAATGGGACCATAAGCTTGGGACTTTAAAATTAGTAACAAGACGAGCTAAAAATAACCACAACCAATCACAAGGTTATTGACTGTCAAAAGTAATTGGAAGGTGCACGCGTGATTAAGTGCCGGATTATGCGAGTAGACACGGATTTCAGTCCGCACTTGTCCCTTCTTAGATAGATCTAACCATAACTTTATAGTCAATAATCTAAAATTAAATGTATGACTTTTTTGATCGATCCAAGGATGTCGACCGCCAGAAGAAAAATGAGGTTAAAATCACGATCAAGTGCTAGATTAAAAAGCTGGTGGGTTTGAACCCTACACCCATCCACTAATATGATATAAAAACCTTGACTTTCTTAACTAATGATGAACAAAATTAGTAAGGTTCCAATTTGTCATGTACTGACCATGAGTCACACACAATGATTCAGTATAGTTATACTTTCTCTGTAGACCAACAAGTCTACAAGATGTTTTGTGACAGACAAGCATTCACTGTTATGTCACGTTTTCTATTGATGACAAGCAGGTTACAGTACCGTTGTCGTGTGCGTTCTTTATGGTTTTTAGTCACATGCAACATGACTCTACATCTCACTATATCGGTCAGTTTATCGGTCAGTTGGTCGGTCGGTCGGGCGTGCGGTAAACACTAAATTGAGCATCTGACTGCAGCCATGTATATGGCCTTGTTACCAATTGATTCTATATAAAACAGGTGAATCTACCAGGACTTTTCTCTAAGAACCTCTATCCATCAAACCAAGAATTTGTTCCTCAAATCATATAGTACCTTTTTTTTATAAAATGTTATATTTTATTTTTTTAAGGTTTAGTTACTTATTTTTATGTTCACGATTTGAATTTACAATTCTAATTACTTGGTACAGACACAGAGGTCCTAACCTTTAGGAGTTTAAATATATCTAAATTGCGCATCAATGGTTAAGCTTTTATTCTGTGAAAAAATTCTAAAAATATGTTTATCTTAAAGGAACAATGATATTTAAACAATTTTTATAAGCACTTTTAGTCTGCGGTTAAATGCAAAGATTTAACTAACGAATCGTTCTAAAATTAAATTTATCACATACGTAATATGTAGCAGATTTTATTCTTGAAATTGATCCAATTTTAAGTAGTAATAAAGAATATAGTTCATTTATAAACAAAATAATTTGTATTTGAAGTTTTTTTTTTAAAGAATTGGAGAGCCACGGAATAGGAGACTATGTAAGCTAAACTAGATAACTTTAAGTATAGCAAATGTAATATCGAAGAAAGCCCTGAACACAATGCTAAGGCATTACACTTGTCCTTTATTGACTTCTGACCAATTTGCTGTAAACAACAAACAAAGACAAACAGAAAATATAAACCAGTTACATAGTAGCCTGCAATAGTCAGGTAGTAATATAACATGCCTAACATACAGCTGGTAAAATGCCTTTTTCTTGTTTCATATTTATTTTGTGATATCTTAAATTTTCAGCACATCCGATGAAAATAACAGAAAGCAGAACATTGCGCTGCAAACATTGATTTTTCGGATAACAAATGTAAACCACAACAAGCTAGACTGATTCCTGTTCTATATAATCGTTAAAGAATTAAATAGAGAATAAACAAATCAAACTGAATTTATTTTTAGAACATTTTAAGAATGAACCGAAAGTAACATTCAAACAATTGACGTATGTCTTTGAAATGGAAAACTACAAAGCAGGAATATTTGAGTAGTATCTGCACAAGTACATTAGCAGCAAATTCATATATGATACAGAATATCCAGACAACACCTGTATACAAAAAGAAACAAAAGCACAAAGCATACTTCTAACAGGGAGATGTTATTTCTATCCAAAATAATTTTCATCCAACCAAAAGTTCCTGATGCATTTAGTTGCACTTTAGATGCACTAAAGTTCTCCCATCATGGTTAAACTTTTTCCACACAGACTAAAATTTCTCTCCTCACTTTTAAGCTTGGGACCCACTAGCGATGCAACATAACATAACCTACGCAACTTGTTTGCCCCCGTCTGCATGAAATCAAACCTGCAATATTTGCAGCACTGTTACGTCGTTTGTGTTTACTCAATACAGCACTTTGCATTGATAGGTTTCTGCGTTGCGTTCCAGTGGGAACCACATTTTAAAGTTGTTCTACCCAGGTACTTCTTTAACCTAGGTAAACTTCCTTTTCCTAGGCGAAAGTTTTCAAATCCAGAATAAAGGTTCTTTTATCTAAGTAGCGAAGCTTACTTTACAACTAGCACCCACTCCAAAAAGCTTCAACTCAGTTAAACGTTTCCACTCACCCCAAATGCTTTTTCACCCACCCTATGCTTTGCGTTTCTACCTTTCTATATTAGTTATTGGAATGAAAGACATAATTCTTATTATTAGGAATAATATTTTAATAAATATTATGTACATCAATTACAAATGAATGATGGGATATAGCACAGAATATGAATCATTGCGAGGACAAATTTTAAGTTGTGCTCTTCAAGCATGTATATAAGCGATCCAATATCAATACTATAAGGTTTAACATGCCACTATATCATGAAGACCATGAAAAGTAAATGATAAATAAGCATGGAACTATAATGTTCTGATAACAAAATAAAGCCATGTGATTGGTGGAAAGTCATGCAGGTTCTGGCCAATAACAACACTTGATTTATTACATTATACAAAAACAAGGTAGTGAATAGATGAGTGTGAAATGTGCAAGATACTGAATGAAGTGTAAGTAATGATAAAAAATGACAAATATTATTTCAATAATTTAGTTTTAGACCATCACTTAGATATTCCAGAGGAAAGGGATTAAACGGGCAAAAAAAAAAACCTGTATTGAAATGAATAAAGCATATTAGGTGTGATCTTGAAAATGAATGAACCATTACCACATATCGTGATAATGCCATACTTATGTGCCGTATTATGGTAATTAATTAGCTGGTGTTGATTATAAAACATTGAAGAACAAGCCACGATGTCGTGCGAAATCACTTACCCACGTCGTACAGTTTGAATGGTCCAATTTCTGGTTAAAAAACAAAAAATATTTCAATTTTTTCCAGGATTTTTACAGTTATTTTATAATAATTTTGTTATTTTCAAAAGTATTTTTTAATATAAGCGATAGGTAGAAGCTGTTTTTGAAGCTGCCAATTTGTAATGTAATAGTATGACAGGTATGTATGGAAAGGACGATGGGAAAATAACATGCTAGGTATTAACATTTGCAAAATAAATGATGGGTGGCAGGAAGGGAATGGTTAGCCACCTTTTGTATTTTCATAACAAAAGGAAAGACAAAAAAGGAACAAACATGTGAACATTGAAAAAGTGGGTACGCACACCAAAATATACATATACATATATACATATAGCAGTTTATTTACTTAAATATCTATCAAATTTGATTCTAAAAATTTAATTTCATAGTACACGATATTTACAAGACAAGAAAACTTAAGTAATTTAAAGCATCGAAATAGCACAGAGTGGGTTTTAAACTATCGGATCTAGACAGGAAGGTAGGAAATTTAATAATAATAATTTAATATTTAATAATAATTACCGTTTGACAGATGAGAATTTAATTGATGACCATTGAATTATAATCTTATTTTCATTTAATTGTCTTTTTTAAATAATTGCGTGCAAAAAAAATTATATAGGTCGCTGTGAACTAAGTCTTATTAAGAGCCACAAGGGCGATAATTTCCCCCTTGCGGATTTCTTATAAACCTCTTTCTTAATGCACGTGAAAATGCTGGATTTAAAATGGTACAATGACCAGACCACAAATCTATAAAATTAGATAGTAATCCTACAGTTTAAAAAATAATTGTAGTAAATGAAAATAAGTACCCTTCTTCTTACGTCGAGACCTAACTTAACAATATTCACTCCAGAATATAAACATCTTTAAAATTACATACAGAAAAACCAAATCTAATAATTATAATTTCGTCTTAATTTAAATTTTGGTGGATGCCTTATATTTATAAGTACACGTTCTGTAACTACTTCTATAACTTTTGCTTTTACCGGAATGATGCGGTTTTTTTAAAATAAAGCAAGGAGTAGGCTTTACATGTTTACACCCAATATATAATTACTTCTTCTGGTCGTCATCGCGATTCTGGTAACTAACTAGTATTTAACTTCCTCCCACGAAATTGAAACACTGGGGCGACTTTTTCTCATTCTCACAGATTTCCTCATCTTTATCGTTTCAAATTAATTAATTAAATTTCAGTATATCACCGGGCAGTTTAGAATTAATGTTCTTTGCCTACTGTGTTTATATATATATATATATATGTTCTTTGCCCGATTTGTTTATATATATATATATATATATATGCATTAATTGTTTCTCAAAACAAAAGTTAAATTAAAATATTTTAGTCTACCTTGGCAAGGAGAGTTCTATTCAACATAATTTCCAGGAAAACTAGAAATGAAAGAAATATATAACTGGAACATGTAGACAGTAAAAGCTCACGTTGATGTCCAGTTGGCATACATAATGTCATGAGTCTAGGAAGTACAAAACCCACATTTGAAATGTGCAGACAAATCAAAAATAAGCATAATCGTTTCTAGACATTTGAACATTTCACCTATAAAAGATAAAGAACCAAAAAACCAGAGAAAATTGAAATGGTGACCACACTGATGTCATATTATGTGGAATTCATTTTCGGCAATTGAAATATTCCAGGTTCATCCACAGAACTGACATAAATAAACTAGATTAAAATGGACATTATGAACATTTTATCTATTAAATATGAAAGCAGAAAACCATAGTAAATTGGAAATGTTACCACATTGATGCCATAATATGTGCAAATACAACTACAATTAAATCTTTCCATAAAATAAATAGCTAAAATAAACTAATATGACTAACTAGACTGATAAAATTAACTTGTTAAAAACATTTAACCATCAGGAATTTAAATGACGTCAACCAATAGAAGCATAAATACATACAAGCTTAATCTGCTGATATAATATAAAAAATTATTCATTTATATATTTATTATTTATAAACTATAAGTAGGGCATTAGTGGTACAAAATGTCAAGCCAATTCGGGAAAAAAAAAAAAATTAACATAACTTCTTTATAAATGTGAGATCATTAAATTGGTAAGTTTTCCAGTTAAAATGTATTAATTATACATACACCAAAAACACAGTTTTTTACAAAATTAATAATAAATAAGCTTAATAGTTTTAAACCTTTAAAATAAGAAATATACTTGAAATTAAAAAGAAAGTTTTAAACTAATTGTTGAAGTGTGGGAGGTTTCTACCTACTACCACAGGATATTAAGCGGTATAGATTCCAACAAAGCGTATCCTCATTACTAATTGGTTTTAACGTACCGTGACAAGCAACAAATTTAATGGTAAAGAGCCTATACACGTTTACGTGAATATAACTTAAATGGCACCATCTTCACATTTATGAACCCATTTTCCACAAATTCATAATAATGCAAAATTCAATTAACACTCTTAATTCCAGCATTGAACAATATTCATGGAAGAAAATAGATTTTATTTTGAGCATCAAGAAGAATGTTTTTGTACACTTAATAACCAACTTGAATTTTACATAATTTTTTTTACGTTTATAGTTATTTTTTTTGTTCAAATATGGACGACTTAGGAGACCAGTACTTTGAGCAATTTATTTCAGAATGAAGAAAGATTTGTATTGTATTGTATGGCTGGTCTTTGCGCATTAGTACATGTAAATTGACCGCATAGTAAAACATAATACTGTAAATTTATCCAAAGTAGATTTTAATTCGTCACTTTGACGAAAATTTATCCAAATGATTAGTTGTTGTGGATCATACAAGATTATAATGGATCTCCATTCAATAGGAATTGTCATTTACTGGATTCTTTTAGAATTGGGATTACTTGTGCGATGCATATTAATTATTTATCGTGTTCAAATTTTAATATGATTGCAGTAATAAATAAATTTTGTATATACAAAAAAGATTGATTTGTAATTCGTAATAGTTTATACCAAAATAGAAACTATCGTTACACCTCTTTTTAAGTGTAACTCAATTTTTATTTTTAAAATGTCAGGAGACTAAAAATACATTATTTTTACATATGGGAATGATTTCTCGATACTTTCATTCTGTGCTTGTTGCATGTAAAACATAATGGCCAATACCTGTCTAACTTTGTTCAATATCCTAAATCGTGTCGACACTTAAAAAATATTAAATTTATACTTGATTTTTCACATGTACGATTTTGTCTAGACGGTGGTTAGTCGGTGGGATGGGGATACGTTCACGGAAGTTAAAAGTTTGCTTCAAAATTGTGAAAAAGTTAGAAATGTGTATGCTTACTACCAAATAAGGCAATATTGAGTTCTAAATTAAGAACATATCTATGGGATAATTATTTGTTTCTTTTCTATTTATATCAATTATAATTATTGCTGATAAAATTCTGATATGTCATGAACTCATTGAAAACAGTCACATAGTCATTGAAAACTCCCACCTCCCTTTTCCAATACCACCCCTGCACAGCTAAGATTTACTTATTTCAAACAATCTCTAGTCACAACCTTGATGAAAACAATGTTCTCCAACCCTGTTTTTTTTTTGCATGTTCCAAACAAGCAAACTATTTCAGAAAATATTGTTAGTTGAATTAAGACTCTACACATTACTATACAAACTAAATTGTATTAGGTAAAAATTGATACAGTTAAAAATATAGGCGTTTCAAATCACAACTTCCTAATATATTCCAATTAAAAATGCTTTTTTCAAAAGTGCAACAAAAAATATAAACCATAGCCTTTTCAAATTGTTCAGAAAATGACTCTCTTTGTTTAACTTACTAGCGTAAAAACGCAAATTCACTAACAACTACAGTATTGCTTTTATCGTTTGAGCCGCGAAAATCCTCAACATACGTTGGCCAACAGCCGTCTAGGGAGACTCAAATCCCACAGCTTTGCTGTTCGGACCAACAATTCATCAATACAACAATATCTACTGAAAAACAACCACATCAAATGCAATAATCCATGTTTTAAATTTAACTTTTTCATGTCCGAATGTTTTCAGTGTCATTAATCTAAAAGTGTCACTTTTTGGCGTCTACATGTCCTTAGTGCAGCAATGCAATGATGTTCATTTTTAGATCTTTCTAAATTGTTTAAATTTAACCTTTTTATAATTCATTGGAGAATTGTTTAAAAAAAACAATGCATTTATTATGATGGCAATAAACAGTACTTCATTTATTAAATTTATAATTATATCAAAAATGAGCAATATTATGTTTTCCCATAATATTTTCACTATATAAAATATGGCTTCATAATGGAAGTACTGTAAGCGGGACTGTAAGGTGAAGGGATGAGATTTAACACACCCATGAACACTCATATAGAATCATACCGTGTAAAGTTTTATCAACTTGGGGTGACAGTATCTTTCTCAAGGGCATATGGCATGTATAATCTGATTCTAAAAAAATTATATTTATCAATAATATCAACCACATATAACCTTGTATGCCAGTATGTCTGTAAGTCTTCTGAATGAAATGAAATTGATTTTTATCATTGCAAGCTCCCTTGAATTGTGGTAAAAACCTGTCTCCATTACAGTTTGCTATTAGGGCAGAAAATATAAATATGTTTCTGAAAGATGACATAAATAATGTTGCCTAGAAGTGAAACACATTATTTTATTCCTACTGCACCTTTTTTTTATAATATCAACACAATGCTCACACAATCATAGTCACAATAGGATTTTTAATGTTTAAAGTTCGTGAAATTACACAAAAAACAAAGACAAAACTTCTTTAAACAAAACTATATTAAACTGTCAAAAATAATCAAATAAAAAATAACTAGAAAAAAACAAGAACATGAAACAGTAGAACAAGGTCATTGAGAAACAAAAATGGCATCTTTTAAAATTTACAACTTTACTTAAATTTAAGATTTTCAAAATAAAAATGACAAAATATCTATATTTCTTTTTAAAGAAAGATGTTTCAAATAGAATTAAGTAGACCTTAGGTCTAGACTACCAGAAATAGCAACAGAAATATTCACGAGTTAGTACTTGTGTCTCCCTTAAACAACTGGGGAGATATATATCTGATTTAAGAAACCACCTTAAACTAAGTTCAATATTTTAATTTAAGAGCTGATTAAAACTAAATTTAGATTCTGTGACTTAAATATGGAAAAATAATTCAATCTATCTTAGATGTGGGACAAAGTTTTTCCTCCCTCCCTTTGGTAGAACTAAAAATTATATATAAAAAATGTGAATAAATCACTGCATTATTAAATAACTTTAAAAGCTAAGCAAATATTTACTTATCCTTTGTTGTTATCTTTACTTTTTTTTAAATGTCAACAGTTTCAGAGGGAGATGTAAAGTACTTTTTTCTTATCTCTTGTTTCAAATTTAGATTATTTACCAGCTGATACGTTTGGAAACTTTCATAAATTGGAACTTCACATAGATACATATAGGGCCTGTTTCTATTGAAAACTAAAAAAAGAACGTTTATTTTGGAAACCGGTTTCGGCAGTTTACTCCGAAAAAACAACTGTTTAAAAGCTGCCATGCATTCATAATTAATAGAGGATGAACAAAACAAATTGAAGTATTAATTGTATTGAAAAATAATTTTGATAATCAAACATTCAAGTTTAATACATTAAAATGTAAGATTACAGATTTTGAGCATCATGAGCAGGAGGATAGTTCCTACCTCTCCCACCCACTGTCCTAATAAAAGTAGACAGTAGTTCCCATGACTGTGTGTTATATGGAACCCATGTGGGCCTATCATACCGCCCTCTGCCTAGACCAATAAACCACTGTAAAGAAAATCCTGGCAGTTCTGAACTTTAAACACTAAAAATTGTTCCATGTTTTCCTAAGCTGTAGGTTTCCTACCTCCACCCATGACGTCACAAACACCAGGAAGCATTATGTGGTTTCAATAGAAAAGGTTAATTAATGAGTGTATTATTATATAAAAAAAACCTGTTATATTCGTGGGTTTAGATAAACATTGGCAAATATTATAAAACTACAGTGTGACATCATGATGACAATGATGAAAATGATGATGACACAGAGAACCTACTACCATTTCTGGGAATCTTTAATCCAGTTTAAACAAAGCGTGCTGGTCAATGGGTCACAATTAATGGTCATATTTCCTATCACTGGAAAAATACTTTTATTAAATAAAACATATTTAATATCAAAATATAGTATTTGTATGGTTAACTAGGCCTACAGTAAACAATTATTTCTAACAATGCAACAGAAAGTACAGGTAGTAAAACCTGCTTTTTATTAAACCATGTGTGTCACTGTATCTGGTTCTATTTTGTCGTTGACACATATCGCCAGACAAAAACACAACAACATTCCAAACATGCTTCTAACAAGGCAAGTGTATGTTCATACACTGTTTCCAGTAATAAAAATAAACAATAAAATGTTTTGCAGGTGGTAAAACCGCAAACCTCAGTATTTGTGGGGGAGAGTGAATTTTTGACGTAACTTACTCATTAATAAATTGTTTTCTGATTTTGTTTATTCTTTATGTAAACAGTAGAAATTGCAATGTACAAAATAAAACTGCTAAAAAAAAAAGAGGAATTGTAGTTTTGTTTTGTAGTTGTAAACTTTTGTAGTTAGATGCTAAAGTGACTATTACATAATACTACAGTATATAATAATTGACAATAATAATATTGTTTTATTTATTTTATAAAAATCGCTTTCACTTTAATATGCCCAAAGACTGAACAGTAATTTGTCAGATTTGGGTCAATCTCCAGCCAGTACCCTAATGGTAATTACACCTAATGAAAACAAACGCAAGGTTGTTGTTGATGACATCAAAACCTATCAGATGACATCACAAATAGTGACATCTTTGGTGACATCACAAGTGGTTACCACATGGTTTAGCTGAAAATTAATTAAATAATTTTTTGTTCTGCTTTATTAGAGATTTAATATTAATTTTAAACTAAAACCTAAACTCAATAATATATAGAAAAATATATAGTTTTTTATATTTAGAATGGAACAGTAGAGTTTTATCAGGGAGGTATACCTCTCTGGTTTTATGATGGATATATTGAGCATCGCACACAACACATTGGTGGTCATAATAATAATAATAACTTTATTGAACAGACGTATTTAGAACAGCGGCACACGTTTTATGACGGTGCGTTCATAAGTTTAAAGAAAAAGAAAAGGAAATGAATTATACAATAGTGAAAAAGTACAACACTTAACTTTTGATAGAGTTATAGGCCTATATAAGTATATTTATTTATTATTATTATTATCAACATTATTAATATCTTATTGTTTAAAGAAATTTTATTAGGCTATTATTGAGGATATTATTAAATTTATAATCTTTTATATTATTTATTATTATTTTATTATTTATGTTCTTGTTAATACCGTATTATTATGAAAGTTAATCGTGGTTTGTAATTTATTTACAGTGATACTATTTTTTTATTATTTAAGTTTGTATTTTATTAACATTTTTATCTTAGAACAATCATGATTTATGTTTTGAGAGTTATAATGGATATAAATTTTTAAGAAGAAACCTCCATGTCAACCTTGAGGTCATGTTTCCTCAAATCTTGTACAATTCCATGTAAAACCAATATCTTCAAGTAGGTCAATAACAGGAAAGCCTATGGAAAATGAAGTTTCCTTAAGGATTAGTTTGTTAAGATGGGCCTTATTGTTCCTGATTTGTGGCTTTTGTTTAGTTTTGGTTTTAATTGCAATCAAAGTAAATGTACTCAAAAACTTTTGTAAGATGTTTGCTTAGAAAAATTGCTAAAGTTTTAGACAGTGTTTATTTCAAAACATAAGATTGTTCTTCAAAATGTTTGGAAGTATAAGCCTATTTCTGTTTGTATGCAATTTAATTTTCTGGGTGTTGAGGTCATAATCAGGCACCTTTCAAAGAAAACCCAAACAATTCTAAAGTATTGGTAGATAACAAGAGGATGTTAAAGCCATCTACTACTTTAGCCAAAAGGTTAAAAGTTAAGTAAACTTCATAGGAGAAAAAACAGGGAAACTCTTTTATTCTTATCAAACTTTCCCTTTTTTTTCTTTCTATTATTGTTGCCTAGAATCCCTAATAAATAATATCTTAACTTGATGATGATAATAATATATGGTCTAGTGTTCTTAATAATATTTTATTTCTGAGAAACTATTTTATTTAAACTACCTGTGTATGCTTTTAATGAGGATAAATGCTCCCAAGTGCACAGGTTTAATTTTCCTTATAAGGGATAAAGAAATTCTCATGTCAAAAATAATTGGAAACTAGACATGTAACTCGTCACTTTGACGAGTTTGGTTATCCGCCGCGCAAGTGGTGCAACATTAACATTAAGGGGATAGGTTGAGGACAAAAGGAAGTGTTCACGTTGGCATTATGACCTGAACTGAAGAATATGATATGTTGTTATTGCTGAATTTTATTATTTAAATTCATATATAGTATACACAGTATAATCTGTATCCATATCACATACAGTGACATACATAGAATAGGCGTAATTACGGGACTCGTTATTTATTGCAATTTTTAACATGTTGACGGTTTTAAAATGAAACGCGAAGGTAGCAATTCCGAAAGGAAATTATCTCAGCAACAACGTATTAGCGTGTAGAAGAAATTTGAATACGTGAAATATTGATGCGCGCTCGTTTAAATGTAATGAATTATGACGCAAAAGATGAAAATACGACCTTTTTTATTTTACTGGCCATATGATGACGTCACAACATCCGATTGCCAACATTTTTACATAATTTTGTATCTACAATCCAATAGCTTCCAGAAAAAGTTTTAATCGTGATTATCACATTTTATTCTTACGAGCTATAACAGATTAAAATTTACTGTAAAGATGAAATTAATGCCACACGTGATTTAAATTTTTAGGCATGATGACGTCAAAAAAATTAAAATATTTTTAACTCATGCGAAAGATACTTGATTGACCTAGACAATATTAAAATCGGGGTGAAAATGAAAAACGGATAAGTGGAGATGCGCTCTATTCAATGTGATGAGCTATGACGAAAGATACAAAAATCCTAAATTTTATATTCGCGTGGCCATACGATGACGTCACAATGTCCGGTTAGCCATATTAGTACCTGATCCGACATCTACAACTCATCTACTTCTAGAATATGTCATCCACAAAAATTTGACCGTCTAGTTTAGAAAGTACGACTGTTTAAAAAAAGGCATATTTTAAACGAATTGTTTAACCTTTTCATAAAAAACGCGCGCAAATTGTTCAATTCGACGTGCTCGTAAGACGTATCTTTAAGTCGAAATTTTTTAAAATTTTGTAAAATTACTAGAAAAGGCTGGAAAAACATAAATCACGCGAAAAAAATACGTTTTCAATGCTACGTGCGCACCGCACACGTAAAAATGTGCGCACGCGTGGGAATTTTTGACATGCTTAAAACGACATGAAACGCGTAGAAAGTTGATTAGAAATTAATTTTGCGCATTTTGAAATTTTAAATGCGCGTGCGCGCGTAACTTTGTGTAAAACACGGAATTTTTTTTCAACAGAAAGTTAGCGCATGATATAAATTAAACTTTTGCAAAGTTTCAAGTTGAAATGTTATTTGGTTGTCGAGCTATGTTAAATACGACAAAATCGTTAAATCGCGCGTAAGTCACGTTGCGCAATTGTAAACGTCATGAAAAGCTTCGCTTGACGATGTTACGTAAATGTCAATATGTTAAGATAGTTACCGAAATGTTATGTTTGCGAGTTTTAGAGAAAAGCGTTACACAAAAATCATACAGAATGATTTCGTACAATCACAAGAGGTTATCCTGCAACTTCGTTGCGGATAACCAATTTAGAACAAAATGAGGTATCAATTCCAAACTGGTATTATAGTGAGTCTCCCAGGTGAATTTGGGTATTTGTGATGATGTCATCATTGAATGCCAGTACTACAGCAGTACTTGGAAAACTGTTTGCTGTGGAATAGTTGTTGAACTTGAGAAAGTTATGATACTGTATGCATTGACTATAAATATTAGAGATTATTTTTAATTACTAATAGTTGTATATCATTTGTAAATAAAAAGTTTTTATCTACAGACATGTATTAAGATGTATCAATGTGGAATCTGATTTAATAGCAAAAAGAAAATTTTAAATGAAACAAAAGAATATATTATGCATAAAAATTATTGATATTATTACTAACATTAACAAATAGATGCACTGATTTTGTTTAAATAACATACCATAAAACTAGCTCCAAATAATAAAGAAAAATAAAAAAGCTATGTTAAAAATAGCTTTGTAAACATAATCCGACAATTTAATATTGTGGAACCATGAGCAACATTGCACAAAATGATGATAATTGAAAAGGTAAACATTTCGTGCAAATTAAATACTTTGGTTGAATGACATAGTATGTAAACAAAAACCTATTTTTAGAATATTCTCAGAAATAATAAGCAGGTTGAGAAAATTAATGAAAAGCATGTTGAAAACAGGATGTAGGGAGGGCGAACACACAAAAGTCTTGGCATGGTTACGGTCTCCAGGGAATGTTTGAGATTAACAAACATGACTGTCCTTCCTAGATGATATATTATGTTTATAAATAATGACTATACTAATTTAGGTCTAAGTCCATCTTGATTAATAAACAAAATTGTTAGATTTTAGGCCTATAGGAAAAGGAAGGTTGGCCAGGTACTGTTACAGTGGCATAACAAGAAATTGCAAAAGATGAATGCAAGACCAAACCGACAATATACACATTTTTATCCAAAACTAGAAATGATGTTTAAAAAAAACAATTTCATCAAGTAAAATGTAATTTCAAATTTCTTCTTAAGTAAAGCACCTTTTCATTTTCTACTATACACACTCGGTTAAAAGCCCACTCATTTTCAAAATTTGGGTTAAAGTTTGGAGGTGGATTAATAAAAACAAGATTTAAAATATTAATAGACCTGCCTGTACTCCACTTCACCCACATGGGATAATGAAATTTCCTGAAAACTATGTACCACTACTATGATGATTGTTAGTAAACAAAATCAGGTAATTACTAATAGTATTATTGACCTTGGATCGCAAATAAATTGCTTGTATAATATTAGGACATATCCTCTAATTAACAATAATGGATTTAACCAGCCAAGGGTGAACTGCTGCGTTCCTCATTAGTGATTTATAAAAATCCTTTCGATGTCGTCAAAGCAAAGTAATTAATCCGAAGTAAGAATATGACGAAAACTTTGACATCATATGTTTTGTAATGACATCATAAGTTTGTAACAAAATCATAAGTTTGTGATGTCATCATGATAGTTCAAGCGGAGTTTTAAAAATGAGTTCATCATGGATCAACTTTTTTTCTCTTCCTAATTAACTTCTATTATTACATCATCAATTTCGATTATTTCCGGATTAACTCAATTAAAAATGTTGTGGCTGTTGCATAATATTGAACATTTTATTTTTATGAAACGCTTTTGCAAATGCACTTCCGGTTTATTCCATCAAAAAGTCTTCAAAACAGAAGATTAATTGCAATATGAGGAAAACCTTTAACCTCATAAATATGTTTTCTAATGACATCATAAGTTTGTGATGTCATCATGATAGTTAAAAGCAGAGGTAAAAAAATGCTTTTACAGATGCAATTTCAGTTAATTCCATCAAAAAGTCCTCAAAACAAAAGATTAATTGCAATATGACGAAAAAATTTTAACCTGTTTTGTAATGACATCATAAGTTTGTTATGTCATCATGATGGTTGAAAGCGGAGGTAAAAAAAACAAAAACTTTTAACCTCATATGTTTTGTACTGACATAAGTTTGTGATGTCATCATGATGGTTGAAAGCGGAGGTAAAAAAAAACAAAAACTTTTAACCTCATATGTTTTGTAATGACATAAGTTTGTGATGTCATCATGATGGTTGAAAGCGGAGGTAAAAAAAAACAAAAACTTTAAACCTCATATGTTTTGTACTGACATAAGTTTGTGATGTCATCATGATGGTTGAAAGCGGAGGTAAAAAAAAACAAAAACTTTTAACCTCATATGTTTTGTAATGACATCATAAATTTGTGATGTCATCATGATAATTCAAAGCAGAGGTAAAAAAACGCTTTTACAGATGCACTTCCGGTTTATTCCATCAAAAAGTAGTCAAAACAGAATTGAATCATTATTTCCCACTTTTTTCTAAATTCCCAAGTTGATCTACATCATCAAGTCAATCATGTACTCAAAGCTAAACGTGTTTAGCAAAATTTAATGCAATTTTTAAGTAGATGCTTTTAAATGTGTAATTTCTTAAACCCAATTAGCCACAAATAACTTAATAATAATAATAATAATTACAATTTAATAATAGATATGTTAACGCGATGTAATCTATGTCATTTTTAATTTCAAACAAATTGCAGAAGATGAATGATTTATATTTAACTTAAATTTAATGTTTAGTACATTTTTTTTCTTTAGAATAAAAATTGCTTGTGAATAGTCCATATTACGTGTTATTATGCAATATAAGATAATAAGGTAAATTTACTATTGTTAGACCAGAAAAATATTGCATTCACAAATAATATGTTAAATATCTATGTACTAGAAAGTATTATTTTATGTTGAATACTTTCAAAGTAGTAGCTAGCAGTAGCATTGCGTAAAGATTACCGTTTAATAGCCCAAACCTGCGATTTAGATGACAAATAGTTGAACTATGTTTGATCGTATTAATTTAGTCTTAAGTACTCATAATACTATTACACGCATCGTGTACAAATAAGAAGCAATCAAACTAAGGGTTGTCTAATCGCAAAAACTATACAAGATCATCACCAAAACAAGACTGTCTGTAATTGTTAGTCATCAAACATTCCAGGACGTTGATGCGATTTTAAAGACTGGACAAAAAAAGTTAAAGTCAGGCAATCTGTCGGATTAAAGTTAAGTGGAGGTTTAAGTGATTGCTACATGTTCAAGGATATTATTAATAGTGGTGGATATTTAAGTTTATGACAGTTAGAGGTATATGATTAGTGGCTATTATGGCTACTTTAAATTAAATTAAATCATTGATATAAAAAAAAAAGAAGAGGAAAGACACATTTGCTATTTCAAACTTACATAGGCAAGAAAAAGTAGTTGTACAAAAAAGAAACTAGATTAGTAGTACACTAACACAAACAAAATAACATTTTAAACAAGTTACTATTAAAATATTGGTCAGATTTGCCCTACTCTGACGTAATTTATGCCTTATATTAAGTACATTTAAGAGTACATGCGAACAAATTTGACTCAAACCCACGACTTCCAGATCACTAGCCTGGCGTTCATACATCTAGACCACCGAGCTTGCGCTGATGGCTATAAGTGGTTAGATTCGCGTCCAAGTAAGCAACAGGATTGTAATCTGGGGCGGATCCAGAGGGGGGGTCCACGGGGTCCGGACCCCCCCTAAATTTTAAGGGTGCCCTTTTTTTAGAGGTTCAATATTTTATTCGTGTGACATATTTGTGTGTATATTAGTATGCACAGAGTAAGCTACACTAACCCCAAAAATAAAAACAGAAATTTATCACAATGAGCGCGATGTTAAGTTACGGCGACCGATCAAAGAACTAGAGGTGGTGATGCGTGATGATCTCTACTTAAACTTCTAAAAATAGATCGTTTCGCATACTACAGAGGGCACATGTAAACTTTTTACGATTCAACTCCGCGTACGTTACCATGCCCGCTCTGTCATTGACGCGATTATTTGTCCATTGGTAAACACATTTTTATGTATTATTATTCTGAAAATAATTGAACTGTAAACATAATTCTTTTGAGTATTTGTTTATTTACATATCATTCCATCAGATCAACTATTTTTTATTTACATTACATCCAACCAATGTAAAAAATGTAGTTAAAATATCGTACTATCTACCGCGTACGACCATACGCGGTAGATTGTTTACTCAAAAATCATCGAACGGTCCTTACACTATACTATTCAACCTTGTTTTTATAGTTGAGCCTCTCATGACCTGGGATTTGTTTGTCTTCCTACGCCAAGATAATATAGTTCTACAAGCCATGTGCTTTTTTCTCTGAGAAATATTTATTATAAGTGCCAAAAAAATGTTTTATTATTCAAATCTTTTAAAGAAAAATCACACATACCATAAAGAAGGTTCATTTATTTCATTTTTGAAACAATATTTGTGAAAATTACGTGAGGCTCAACTACAAAACCACCATTTTGTGATATGATGTCATCGTAAGCCAATCAAAGCTGAGCTTTCCCGCGATCGGCAGAGCTCACGGTTGAATGATTTTGGATTCTGGCTATTTTGGATTGGTGGACACGAATCACCCACAGCGGAATGTTTTCTCTCGCGCGCGTGTACCAAGAAGTCACATGATCTCTCTGTACTGAACGGTACTCTACACAAATTTAGAGCAATGAATTTGTACGAATTCCGTTAAATAAACAACTCTATATATTTTATAAACATTTAATAACATATTTTATTGATATTTCCAATGTTGATATATAAAAGAAATTACTATAAAACGTAATTATATGTAATTATTTTAGCGAAAAATGGCGCAATTTGTTTACAACGTTCGTGGCTAAAAACGATCATTTTCGGCAATGTTTTAGACCCTATATTTCGAAAACTACAAGTCAGATTTTCGTAATTCTTTCTTTATTGGAATATTGAAACAAAATACCAACAGATAATGTTTAAATTGGTTGAAAAATAACAACTTTTAATTTTGCATCGTTATCTCTGCTAATAAAGTGTCATTTCCGGCGAACTAGAAAGGTGCCATTTATCATGGATTTTGCGTGCGGGAGTGCCATTTCCGGCCATCTAAGTGTGTCCTGTAACAAAATTCGCTTCGCCACAACCCCCACCATGGGGGGGCTGTGGCTCAAATACTCAATATCTGATGTGCCCTTTTTATCGCCGGACCCCCCCTCTCAAAAATGTCTGGATCCGCCCCAGGTAATTGTTTAATTACTGTGGAGTAGCTTTGCGTCAGGGAGTTGAGTAATTGGTCAGATGTTTTGCACAACTCGTAATTTGTACTTGTATTAAAATATTATTCAATAAAACAAGGCCATATACATGGCTGCAGTCGTGCACGCAAATTTGAGTTTGTGTTTACCGACCGACCAACCGACTGTAGAGTCGCGTTTGCAAACGACTAAACTTACAATTTTAGAACATTATATATTTTGTGTATATCTCCATCCAAAATCTGTCGATTTTGAATTTGTAGTTTTAGTTTTTATTTATCACAAATGTCAACTAGACAAAACATAATCTGATTTAATCCATAATGAAAAACAAATCAATTTATTAATTAACATATCATAGTAATAGCTTTTGTTTTTATGTATTAATTAATTTTTCCATTTTGAAATCCAAAACCAATTAAAAATAATTGTAAAAATCCTGGTAAAGGTTACAATAGTTACCATAAGCTAATGTTTATTGTAAACAAGAAATTTTAGTTAAAAAATTTATAATAATAATTCAATATATATATCACATATATATATTTTTTGGATCATACATGTATGGAAACATACTGCCTTAATGCTAGTAATCAATAAAATACGCAGTCATTGTAAACAAATTGCAATAGAAATGTTTAAAAGATCTTTGATGAATTCTTTAACAAAAATTATTTAAAGCATTGCTTGCTTTCAGTTTTAAATTTGTTTTATAAAGTTTTTTATATAAAAAGAAGTTAGCTTCGTACGATAGATAACAAAAATTTAAGCAAGAAGTTTCATAATTTCCTCAATTCTGTAAAGAGATGAACATAAAATATATATGATACAATATACGCGGATGAAAAAATGTATGAAACTTGGCAGACGGCAGAGTATACACAATATCAATTCACCATCACATGAATTTACCTCAAAACGTCCCACTTACACTTCCTTCCTTGATCTATTAAAATGTTGCCAAATTGTACCAATCATAATTACATGACTTACATGAAGAGTATTTCCCTATCTCTGATTTGTCATCTGGAATTGGGAAAATCTGGAATTGGGGAAGGGTAAGGGTTTCATAGATGGGATGGTACACATCACCTTTAATTGCAAACCATAAACTTTGTACTGTCAGAAACGCTGTTTTCTTTGCACACTTGCTCGTCGAATACCATACAAAACAAAGTAAAATTCATTCATTTACTAAACCATTATAAAAATATTCTGCCCACAACAGAAATAATTCCCTCCATTTAGAACTAAACCATCATACTAAATATGGTAAAACAAGATTAAATTGTTGTTTTTCTACTGGTTGTTTGATGTATAGTGAGCGTCCCACAACACTTTAAGTATTATGGACTTAAATTTAATCAATTTGGAACATCTATACCAGATGGTTACTAGTGAAGATTTCAATGTATGTTTTTTAACAATGTGTAATAACATAATAATATAGAGTATTATAGTTTTAACCATGCAAAAACAGGTACAAAAAAGATTCACAAAGTACGACAAACCGAGTGGTATTTCACCTGAATATGAGGGCTTAACCCACGCGAATACGCTCAAACTAGGACACGGGTAACAAATATGAAATTCAAAACAGATTAAATTAATTCTGACATTTCTGTTCTAGGTTTTAAAAATGTGATTGTCTAAAAAATATCACAAAAAAATATATTACCCTAGCTAAAGAGGTTATTATAAAATGTTATTATAATAATATGTAATATTTACATTATATCACAATCTCACAGTTTTAAAATTGACATTTCCTTTTCAGTTGAACAAATTGGTTTACATTTCATGAAATAACAGGTGCAATTTTAAACAGAAGTCCTTCATGTTAACATAACAAAATTAATTGTAGGTTGATATCTAAATGAACTAGTATCATTATTGACTCATGACCTTGGCGACTGCTGTTTGCTAGGCCCTCCGGACGGTAGCTTGAGGGGCTGACATGCCCTGGGTGGGCAGAGTGCAGTCAGTAACATGCTTTTATAAGGTTGAGTTGCGGAAATGATCTGGCAGGTGGTGTAGGCCTAGGTATGTAACGGACATTGTATCCTCAAAAACATAAATAATTACAGTTTTACAAAGCAGAGTAAATTGATGACCTGGTTCAACATTAAACGAATATAACTTTATCATTTTGAACATACAGAAATATTATAAATATTGTTGGGAAAGGCAAGTATAGGGCACGTTGATGGAGTCTTTTAGAACACAAGATCATTGAACTTTACCAAACAAACTCTTATACTGTGATGATTTTTTTCTGAGAAAGTATACTATTAATCCAATGATCATAGATCCTAAATTGATAGGAAACTGGTTTTATCAGTGGCAGTGAGATAAATAGTTATCTGGTTGATAAACCTTGAATGTATTAGTGGTGGGATAAGGGATGTTCAAAAAGAGGACAGTAGGTTTGGTATGACATCTGTTCCTTCTTGTGCATGGTAATTGTTAGTGATGTTATTTTGAAATTGTTTAATTCTTTTCATCTGATGGGAAATGAGTGAATGATTTAAGTCTTTAGTGAAACTTTAGAATACATTGCAGAGTGGAGTAGTGAATAACAATTTATTTTTAAATTGGAAGGTAAGAGTAAAATGATCTTGCACTAATCAGAACGTGCATTATATTTGGAAATGATGTTGCAGTTTTATATACCAGAAATCCCCTTTTTTCCATTTTTCAAGTACAAGATACACAATGAAAGATGATGAAAGGAAAAGAGCTGAAATAAATACTAGCATTAGCATTTTGCGAGATAGAGTAACCAAAGATTTCCAATATTGGACAGGAATAACAAGAGAGAAAATAAATATATAAAATCTAGTAGAAAAGAGGAACTTGAACCAAATACATGCTCTGGTTCCTGAATCATCAGAACAGAAAATTCAAATATATATCATTATAATGCGCATACACATTCCTGACTCACTGAGCCACAAAATTCGATAAAATTTGTTGTTACAAAAACAAACACTAGAAAAACCCATATAGAAATAAAATGAAAACAAGAAATGTCCTGAACGTTTGTAACTAATTCGTTGCTAATAAGGGGTATTACACGTTATTATTAATAATTCAAAACACGTTTTTTTCCTAATCTTTTTGACATCATTACACATTTTGTAACAGCATTAGAAACTCATTAAAATGTTTACTAATTGATACTCGTTTCATCACCTGTTATTAATAACAACTTTATTTGTAAATAAAAAGTGGAAAACTATTGCATCACAGATTAATATTATTTCGCAAATAAAATGCTAAAATGACGCGAGTTCCTATATTTAAAGGATTAGTATAATTATTTTTGGCTTTGATAAAACAAATATGTTTTAATTTAATCTATTAAGCTTTAATTCAATTAGGTCTATTAAAAAATGATCATATAGAATTAAAAAAAACTTATTTATTACTCTAAAGTCTTCTATTCAAATTTAACCTAAATTTGGGGATTATATTCAAGCATTTTCAAATATGGTACCGAAGTATATATATTATATAGTTATATATAGTCCTACTATGCTAACGCCATATTTTTTATATCATAATGTTGACGCTTCCCTTTGGCTATCTATTTTGATATACCTAAGTTAGCAAAGTAAACACACATTACGGCTCGTTGACACATCAGATGAGGAGCAAAATGGAGTACTAATGTGTTGTAACAACACTAGCTACCTCAGAGGCTAGAAAATTGTCAAGTGCATTAAAATTATACCCAGGACACTAACGAAAATAGCTCAGAGGGTGCTTTAAATATTTGAGACTAGCATACGTTGGTATGGGGACAATTTTTAATCTGTTATGAGCATTTAAAATCAATGTGCTATTTTCGGTTCATGTTTGTTTGGTACTAAATTAGATCTATGTGGTTAATGTCCACATTTTCTGACCATGGGTGGCTTGAAAACAAATGAAGACATTAGGAAAACATACCAGTCACATGAACTACATGTTTCTATCTAACAGTATGTCACTCAACTTATTAATAAAGAAAATTAAAAACAATCATTTTACCTGGACACACATTATTTATTTATTCCTTACAGCTGTTGTAACTCTCAGATTGCTCTTGTTTTTAATAAATTGGGTTAAACCAAATTTAGGCCTAAATATTAATGATGCATAACAATTTTGACCGCAGGCTATGTTTGAAAGAAACATTTTCCTTGTCACCAGCAAACTTGTTTTCCTTTCTTTTTTGTACCAATTTATAAATCGATCTTGTTCTCATTCCAAAACCATTTTTCAGCAAGTGAATAGGTCTTTTATTCTTTGAGACCGCAAAAAATGCGGCAAACCCTGAACAACTCCAGTAGGTCTAATTGTACCTCCACTAAGGAAACTTACATGCTTAAAATAACTAACACAGCATGTATTCACATACAGTTGAATCTAAACAGAACATATTTCATGTTTAAAAGAGCCATCATTGCCTTACAGCAAAATTATGCAAGTGAAAAATATAATTTGGAATTCAAAGTTTTCAAAATATTTTGATTATAAAAATTAGTTTAACTGTGTATCTTTAGGGCCTACAAACAATTCTGTATTTTAATGTGGCCCATGTTCAGTATTTGATAGATATTGACTGCATCTGTATTGAAAGTAGAAGACTGGGATAAAACAAGGCCATATACATGGCTGCAGTCGCGTACTCAAGTTAGTGTTTACCGACCGACCAACTGACCGACCGAACGACCGACAGTGAGCTGTAGAGTCGTATTGCACACGACTAAAAAAGATGTGGACAAACAACATCAAGAAAAAAACTCTCAAATTGAACAGTAGCTTCATAGAGAAAATGAAAAATGCTGGAGGGTTAGGCTCATTTGTGAATGACAACCTGATGATGATTACTGCACCTGTAAACGTGCAGAGTCCTAAATCTATTGAGAACTTTTTAATTTTAAAAAATGTTCAAATGATATGATAATATACAATGATGGTCTAGGAGATTAAAACAACATTAGAGCATGTACTGCAAGAACCCTGCCATAATACCGGTTACTAGCGGCCTAAAACCAAACATCCAGCACCTCAAAACACAATGAAACAATTAAAATGTAACTCTATCTAGCCAGATCATGTATAAGTTGGTCAGATAACCCTGAATGTAAAATACACAACAAGTAAATAGGCCTTACGGAGTCACTCATTGCGATTGTCTCTAACCTGCGCTTAGATCGTAATCTGACAGCCTGACCATCATTAAGAAAGTGTTTATTTAACCACACTGTAACTACTTATTAGATCAAGAATGTAAAGCGATATAGAAGATTCCTCTGGATGTCCAAACTCAGTAGTTAAATTTAATAGCCGTGAGCCTTCAGGTGATACAGCACCTCAAATCCATATTTGAAAACTTCCAGGCTATTTTTGGGATGTTACCAGCTGGCTCTCCATGTTAATAAGAGTATCCTATAATTAGAATAGACAAATTACTGCAGACATTGGGCTCCCAGGTCTGAATACAAAAACTCATTCTTTCCATTCTGACATTGCTAAAAATATCTGGTTCCCATAAGGATCCCCCCTGAGCACTCACAAAAACTTGTATCAATTTAATATACGAAATAAACTCATGAAATACAAAGCAAATATGATTCTATTTGTCTATAGGAATTTAATAAATCTTTAAAATTAATTTGTTATGATCAAACAAATAAAAAATGATAAAATTCGTTTAACTTCCTGCAAGAAATCTAGACAGGTAATCCTCGTACTTGTTCTTACAAAGAAAAAAATGACTTTTTGATTAGTTGCCAAATAATAGGAAATTAGTTGTGAAATTTAATCATTTAACTGTTTGTTTTTAGTGAATATTTATATGCATTTCTGTGCCAACTGTTTACACCTTTAATAGCTCTTTAATACTTTCATTTTGACCAATTCTTATATACAGTATTCATATGTTTACATTTGAAAAGAACAATTTAATAAATTAAATATTAAATTGATATTAAATTCTTCAGATCATTGTGGACAAAACCACAAAATGAAAAGTAGATTTTATGTTATTACAACAACAAAAACTTGCAGACAAGAAAAAATTAAGAGAGAGAATTTGGGAGAGGAAGTACGTAAATGTTTTATAAGAGATGGCAGTGTATGGCTAGTTGGAATGTTACAACATTGCACAATATACCACAAAGTACTCGTAAAAACATGGAAGCGTTGGACCACAGTAAATACCAGAAGTAATGCAATGGCATTCCCAGTTGGATCACTTCCTAATGGAAGTACTCTGGAAGCTGCTTTCAACAAACATGTACACGTGTGACTAAGAGATAAATCTACCAACTTTCACCACAGTGCAGTCTTCTACTTTAAACAATAAGTACAAATCAATCATTCCATTTTTATAGCGCCATTCCAACGATTTTTCATGGCGCTGTAAAAAAAAGTCAGAAAAAGCAAGTTTTTAAAAGTGATTTGAAGCTGCCCAATGATGATGAGTGTAATATAAAGGCAGATTGTTCAAAAGCCTAGGTCCAACAGTAGTGACAGTCCAAACTCCCAAGATGTGTTTTCTTCTTGTAATGTGCAGGAAAATTTGTTAATGTCCTAATGCTTCATAAATAATAATGTTATTACATCCAGTGTCATACTATTGAATAAACACTTGATCTGATATCCTTTTAAAGTAAAGTATTTCTTCAAGTGGAAAATCCTTATTAAGAGCAATATTATTTAATGCTATACTAAAGGAAGCAATAAAAACAATTTTGTTCAATTAGTTCAGGGTTAGTTAATACTATTAATATTTGTATATCAATGTATAAACAACACTTGGTGCCTAAAAGAAAGAAGTTAGCGTTACACTCGAGTAACAATCACATTTAGTGGATTTTAAAATCTAACCTGACCTTGCTGTGTAACAAGCAATTTATTAATAGAACATGTGAAAGTGTCATTTATAGTTATTTCTTGATTATACCCCTCTACTTAAATCGCATTTTATATTCTTGCGGTTATTCTATTTACGTTATGCGGACTTCCTATCCCAAAGGAAGATGAACTACTCCGCAAATCATCCTGGCAAAGTTTCACTTACATTTAATTGCTACGTGAGGCGACATGGTTCTCATAATTGCCTTCCTTCTTTCGATATATGTTTGTAGTAGATAATTTTTTTTTCAACTTATTTTTATAAACATACCTATTCTTACCCATAAATAAAAAACCCATGCAAAGGTGAAATTGGTTTTAAGATTGAGAAAATGTTTGATTCATGAATGTAACAAACATTACAATGGACCGAGTGAAATAATAATTGAAATCTTAGGAGGCGTAGCTTGAGATGAATGGGACATGTTTTAAGAAGTTATGAACCAGTAAAAAAAGCTAGAAGTTGGAGATAGAAGAGTAAGAGGACAGTCGAAGGAATGGAAAGACATGGCAAACAAATAAAGTTTGGTTTTCTGGACAGTTAGTTTTGGGAGATTTCACTGTATATTGAACAAGTGGCAGTAACCTCTTAGAAAAATTGAGTTCAATAAAATTTCAAGATTTTCATATCTTTTAGACAGACAGGTAATAGTGCGTACATGTAATTAACTGCCCCCTCAATTAGGATATTCAGGAAAGTTGACATTGAATATCTAACCATACAAGGGATGTGATATACTCTATTTGTTTTCGTTAGGGAAACTATTAACAGCAATTAATAGCTTTTTATAACTTAGATCTATAAAAACATCCGAAATACAATATCCTATTTATATAGGTCATATGCAAAAACTACTTTTGGTTATTCTAGTTTGTGTATTATTTCAAGCTACGTGTATAAGCCGAATATAATCTTATAATTTCTAAAATGTACACCTCCTAACCACAATGAAATGAACCATCTCGCGCCATCTCGTATTCATTAATGCCATCTTCTCTTTTAAACAGAGAACAGGAAAACGTAGATCTTTCTTAAGATATGTGCATCTATATCATAATTAATAACAAGGAAATTGTAATTATTAATAATTCAGTCTGGGTTAAGTACTCAAATTATAGATTATATATAATTAGGTATACTAATTTTTAATTCAGTGTATATTTCTTTTCTAAAAATTCAAAACATTTTAGAATAAGTTCTTTAACTTTACAATTTAACCTTTTTTGAGCTTCAACACACATCTGTGGCTCAAACAAGGCTCGAACCTACATAATGAATGAACAACTCAGGGGCTAATTCAGTATTTTTTTAAATGGGGGAGAACAAACATTATACTATTAATAGTCAAAAATAGCTGTCAAAAGCGGGGGGGGGGGGGGAGAGCGTGCACCCTAGTACTCCCTCTGGATCCAGCAAATTTACTGCTCAGACACTTAACTTGAATGTTTGACTGTGATGAAAACAGCTATTCATTCAGTCACACAAAGTACATACAATAATAAAAATACTTAAATTCATGAGGGACTCGTGTTGTGGATTATATCAATTTTCTATTGAATCAAAACAGGATGGTAGAATTTAATGTTCCTAAACCCAACCGGTACCATGTATTTCAAAACATTCCCTCATGTGTTTTGTAGGGCGTGAATCACAAAGCTTGCTTAAGCTATTCCATTAGGAGAAATGTCATACGTTAAAAAACTTAGACTGATCTATCGCCTCAGCCTATAAGGATAACCCTTTGTGGGAGTGCTAGAGTATAGCGGTTAGTACTAAGGAGAATGATGAGGAGGTATGACCACTCTAACCATAAGCTGAATAAAGTTTATATAATATTATTTGTGGGGGGATGGGAGTGAAGAAGCTTGACAAGCTAATGATATAAGAAAAAAGTTAAAGAAATGTTTTTAAGCTCAATGCTTAAAATTTAATTCGTCTTCATACCTATATCCTAAATTGTTTACTCAACAAAGATACCTTAGTTACTGTCTCCAAGATCAAGTCCCATTGGCTTTCCAATACTTTATTTCCAATGGGACAGCCAATCAAAAGATTAAGCAAACCCCTGAACTGTAACAAAATAACATTCTTGGTGGAGTTTATATTTGTCAAAGGTATTATTACAATGAACTAACAAACCTATAACAACAATTATACTGAATCGATTTCATATTCAAAAGATTCGTATATTGATAGTCAATAGTATACTTTGTGGCATCTTTTATTTAATTTTTGTTTACTATTTCAGCAAACGCCCTAATGTGTAAATGTTTTTTTTAGTATTACAAAATTGATTGACAGTTCACAAGCTTGAATGATGTTTTGATTTAAATTTCTAAAAATAAATAATATGGCAGGTAATTTTTTTAAGAATCTTTCTTCATAAGATTTCTAAGATCAATTATGCTACAGTAAAACATTTAAAACTAAAGTCAAAATAAACAAAAAATTTAATTACACAAACATCAGCAATTAAATTAAAAGAATTATCTATGTTGATCAAAACAATTGGAAAAAAAAGCATGACAAAGAATTTTGGGCAATAAACTCAAGGTCGTGATTGGTCGAGGGATATCATAAAGATTATGATATAATATACACCTTGAGACAGCAATATTACAACTTCCTTTCACTATTCTTTCTAAGAAGTAAAGTCTAGACAAAGAATCATTGAAAAACTACAAACGCAGGTGGGGTAATAATAGGTGTGGATATATAGTGTGTCAAAGGAAGGAGGAGGCATAAAAGGCACTAGACACTTGTGTAAAAGGGTTGTTTCAGGGCCGTGAAGCTCTTGCCAAGAGTCTTGGGGTACGGGCTCTGCTGTTGTCAGTAGAAATGAAATTATAAACTACTTTTTGATATTTTTGGCAGACAGAAAATCCTGGATCCTCCCCTGGTTACTCAATCAATTCTAATTTGTTACCATATCACAATTCTTCGCCTTGTTTCCATATAAGTTACTCAGAAATAAATCCACTGGTTAAATTTTGTAATGCATTTTTTAAGATTAGTTCAGCTTCAACCACACTTTATGCAGTACTGGTTACATAAATCCTATCACTTAATTCAATTCCGTTATTTGAAGAAAATAAAATTTACCTAACCCTTAATCCATCAGGTTCATTAAACAAAATTTGCCCATACCTTAAAACTGTTTATTAAAAGGAAAACTAGGAGTGATATGAAATGGTATTGTTAAAAAAACCCGGTCATTCCTCTTTTTTTCCTGTAAAAGTGACAGAAACTTCAAAACAATATCATACAACTAAGGTCAGCCATTAATCTGTCATTCCTTCACTTCCCATGAATACCCAACACCAGGCATTGACCTGTGAAAATAAGTTATTTATTACATTGAAGAAATAAACTAATATAGTGCTCTGCTTTTATACTATCAGTATCTACTTTGTCTAAGTACTCTCACTTGCACTGATGAAGGGCTAGTGTTGCCCGAAAGCTTTGCTAATTTTTCTGGTTGTTTTTCTTTATCGTTTTGACTTAGATTTTTGCTCATTTTATGTTGTATCTCCATTGATATCCAGCCACTGATACCCACAGCATTGTCATTATTTTTAGTAATTTGCCTTTGGATTTATATATATATATATATGTATACTACTACTACTACTACTACTAATTTTTGTAGCAACATTTGTAAATAAGAAAGTGCTCTATGATATAACTGAGCTCCGAATTAATGAGAAAACTATTTGTTTGCATTGTTCATGGTTTTGAACTTAAGGAATAAAACTATTACAAATTAATTTCTTTTCTAATCTGTCAATTATGGGAGTTTCAGACAAGGCGTACAAACAACAAAGATTTTACCCTAAATGTCAAAACTTAAGTTCTGTTGAAATCCCACCTCAAACACACCTAAATTTAATAAAATTAATAAATTATAAAATCTAATTTTTGAAATACTACAAAGAAGTAAACCGTCTCTCTAGGCTTTTCCAGTTTAGTTTTCTTTTCATCTTGGTAATGTGCCAAAACTTAGCAATTAGAAAATATAGTACTATAAAATACAATAATATAAATATTCCATTTGCTTTTAATTATGTTATTAAAAGTACAAAGGTGGATTGAAATTGAAAACAAACTTAATGTTTAATGTGAAATTCAGCATGGAAAGTATTATTTTTAGGAAATTTAATAATGAGAATAATTACTACAAATGGGATAAACCCGTCTATAAAACTTACAGTTTTGAGGCTTTTTGATAATTTCATAACCCTATAAAGTCATTCTACTCAAACTTTAGTTGACAAATGTAATACTTTTCTTTTTCTTATATTCATCAAAAAAGTTATACATTAAAAAAAAATGTAGGCCTACTAGAACTATTTAATATTATTTTTAAACAAATCTGTTGCACATTTTTAAATAAACAAAATTAGCCAATAAGAAACAATGTAGTGTAATAATAAGTAAACAACCAATAAGGAACAAGTTTCCTTTCCAAAAAGAAAAGTAACTTCTTAAAAAACTTTCGTTAAAGACCCCTTCCCTGCAATTTTGGACGTTTTTTGGAAAATTATACATATATATCACTTTAAAAACATTAAACCATGTCATTTCTTGTCTTAAATGTACGTTTTATGGTAAATTATGATAAAAAGTGAGAAACAATGCACTACCTAAGTAGCTCGCGGCGATCGACCTCTCGTGGACGGTCTTAGGCCTAGCCTAGCTAGGCTTAGTTTTGTAGGCCTAGCTGGTAAACATTGGTAACGTACGAACATCGTACGCGAGCTATATACCTAGCCTGACGTTGTATAGTTGCTGCATTAATTGTCTTTCTATTTTTGCCAGACTCCGTTGATACAAATTGGGGAAAACCCGGTATTTTCGCTGAAAAGTTAGGAGTCTTCCATTTGTTTTGGCCTCACGATCGATCGAAAAGTGGGCGAATTACAGGTGAAAAACAAAAATATCAATCCGCGCGCAATGCATTTTGGGATTTATAGCGGGCCGCTATAATTATTAAAATCGACTTATTTTTCACATTTTTAACCGTTTAAAGACGAAAAAAGTTATCGCAATAGGACCATGTAGTATTATTTTTACATTAAATATAGTTTATGATCTTAAATTAGATCTAAAAAACGTAGGGAATGGGGCTTTAACAGCCAATGAGATTATACTATAGTATTCCAATGAACCAATCAGAGAGAGTCCTAATCAATCAAATAAACAATCTTATTTTGACAGATTATTGTAGAAAAAACAAACTACAGTATTGTAATAAATAACCATTAAAGAGCCATTTTAAATATAGGAAGTAATTAATTCAGTGATTAAGAAGGATTTGCTGTTTTTGACATGTCTAGCCCTGGAATGGCTGGAATGCTAAAACTTGTCAAAGAACAGGCAACTGGGACAGGAAGTGCAATTTCATCCCTGTTCCTTATAAGGAAATATGACAGAGAAGAGTGCAACAGGTTATGATGAAGAGAGATGAAAGAATTACTGTAATAAAAAGTTTGGTCTAAAAGCATGCAGTAACAGTAATATTATACAAAGTTATTTTAATTCTCTTGAAGAGGCAATTCCTTTACTCAACTTGCATTAAAAAAACATACAAATATAAAGAACATGTTTTTTATTACATGGAATATATATGGTATTTCTAGAAATTTAAACTTTCAATAAAGGAACATTATTTAGTACCTTTATGTGTAGTGTTATTCGTTTCTGGTATCATTTTAAGTTTAATTTTTCAAGTTTTAAATGGGTGTCAAGCGGGCAATATGTGAAATACCTGCCCAGGTCATGTCCTGGTTACACCCACCCTCCTAAGCCCTTTTATATTCCATAGTACAAAAGAGTGGATGGTACACATTTATAAAGATGATGTCAAGCCCGTCATGGTATTGGAATCAACAATAATGTGTGTCTACTCTATAAACTATTTGTGGAATTTCAAAAGAATTCAAAGGCTATGCCCAGGGTTTTCACACCTAAAGTAGAGGATTTAAAATTGAGGTAATTCTCAAGAGTTACACAGTGTCTGGAATTTGAGGAATGTTAATGTTATTCTTAATAAAAGTAAGCCTGACAATTGGTAAAATCACTACAAAAACTATATGGTGTAAAGCTTGGTTAATAATGCAAACTTATTTGCTAACTGCTTTTAATTCTCATTAAAGTTGGTATTTTCGTGTGTAAAATGGAAACAAACCGAAGTACAAAAACATGTTGTACAGCATACATTTGAACTGGGCAATAACTGGGACAATGTTCACAATGTGGATTATTCCCGAAGGAAAGTTGTTACTAGCAGCCTATGAATGAAGTAACATAAAACGTCATTGCAGTTTAATTTTACATTTATCATCAACATGAGAGAACTGATCCGTTGGGAGTTGACCAACGTAAGTGTACTGGCTTGTTATGGATGAGGCAATAGCAAATTAAACATGCTAATATTACTAATAATAGTATTTTACAAATGAAATTTAATAAATAGGTATTTATTTTAAATATAACTACATAAAAGAGTGGTAAATTAATCATGTACATGAATTCGGTGATGGAATAGATGAAATATTACACATATCATATGGAAAGATTACAAAAATGGAAATGAAAAAATAATTATGCTTAGTCTTAATGGTGGAGTTATATCCTCCATGATCTCATGTACAATAAATCATCAATAACAAATTAAAAGGGAAAACTTAAACTTCTATCTTTTTTTTTTACTAACTGGAGAATTACTTTTTTGTTGAATTGTATATCTTTACTGTGTAAAAAGAAAAATCTACTATCTAGTAATCTATCTAATTAAACAGACTAGAGACAGATTTGTATGCAGTAACAAACAAAATATAAGACAAACAATCCTTGGGAAAAAGTTATTTCACCGGTTAATACTCATTTTAACAATAAAGTGATTAGAATACAATTTTGTAGGGCTTTCAAATTGTTTAATGGGAAAAAATAACCAGAAAAGACCTTTTAGGTTCGCGTGCGAAGGAACTGTGGGTGAAATTTGAGTCTGATGAAAAAGGGACATCTTTCTATTGTATTGAAGTGAACATAATACCAATATTAGCTGCAGGCTTTTTATCAAAGGTTGGCCAACTTTACACAAGTAAACTAAGGAATTCCAATTATTCGCATGCAGGTATATCTGACAGCAGCATGTAATGTACTGTAGATAGGTACACAGCATTGACAACTACAAATTATGTACAGTAATAACAAATCTGAAGTTTACATCCACATCAGTCATTTATCTTTCCATGGTGGTTGTAATGAGTGCAGTATTTGCATAATTATAGTATTATTATTATTAATTTATTTCATGAAAACAGTCACATGTCACAAATATAATATCTTGTGGCCTCAAGTCCAATTGCACATATAATCAGTAAACATCTAAAAAACACAGAAAAAGGAGGGGGAACACTGCCACAGTGGAAATAGAGAATTAAGGAGCTCGATAAAAAAGGGATGGAACTACAAGCAACTCGCCTAGTTTTGATGACGGTAGGATTTTTTAGGTAATTTTGCATTTGTTACAAACACTTTTCTAAAGCTATACCATTACTACCATGTATTGTATATACAATTTTTCCGCAAATCTATTAAGATGAAAACAAGTAAATTATTCGTTTATGCATGTCTATATTTAGAAAAAAATTAAAATCAAACATAATTACAAATATTAATCTCTATTATGAAACTATAAAAGTTTATTAAATTCCACTGTGAAATTTACCACAAAACCTCAATAAAATAACTAATAATAATTTCATTTTCTAATGGTGGGATTGAATGTCTGATACTATTCAGCCTAAAGCAAATTAACTCGGCTATATCCAGTCGCAATTGCACCGCAAAAATGTTACAGAATCCAACATGGGACAGGTTGCAACAAAGTATAGACGAAAAAGAGTAGTGAAATTCTCGAATCCTGTTTTCGAAACGGTGGTTTATTTTAGCCTTCAGGAAGTTCACAAGTTAAAGCAGACAAGTAGATGACTATCATTCAGAAACACCCCCTTCGGAATTTCAGTCACTCTTCTGACGGAAGTGTGTTTAGGTGACAAGTGGGCGGAGCTTAGTGAAAGGAACTAGCTGAGTGTATAAAAGTAGCCAGCAGTCAATGAAACTTCATCAAACCTGATCGATACTACACCGATTGAGGAGAGTTACTACCAATTGTTACTATTGTTTATATTGGTTATATTTCGACAACTTTTTGCAGTTTTTATAATTCTGTTGACTAGTTACTAGAAGCACCATGGCAAATTCTGGGATCATTTCTTGTCTAGCAGCATTGTTTGTTTTTATGTTGGAATTGCAGGTACTATTTGCCTGTCAGTGTGGAATGCCAAAACATCCACAAACAAGTTTCTGTGAATCTGATTATGGTGAGTGCAAATTATTTAATTAATTCTTGCTATTAATTTAATAATTTATTTTAAACTGATTCTAGCTCTAACTTTTTAACTTGGTAACTATGTATCCATAACAAGTGTTTTTCAAATTAATTTTAAGATAATGTTAACTATTTGTTAAAATTGTATGTTGATGAACTTTTAAAATACTGTACTATTTGTATTGTAAATTGTTATGATATTATCGAAATTTCATCATGGTAATTTTATTAGATAATTTCCATATAGTAAACGAAATTGTATTTTATTCCAGTAATTAAAGTTAAAATTATCGAGAAGACAAAATTCAAGGATCCTGACTACGTTGAACCAACGGATGATGCCCTCTACCCAAGCTTTGACAACATCTGGGGAGGAATGGACGAGTACGTTCCTGAAGCTCACAAAATCAAGTACATAGCCTACGTTGAAAAAGTTTACAAAGGCGAGCAGTATGCAACAAGAAAAACAAAGATTGAGATTGAGACATCGGCAAGCTCTGGTATCTGCGGCATCACATATTTAAAAGAAGGAGAAAGATATCTTATTGGAGGTAAGTTTACTTGCTATTTAACTGTTAGAAAATGAATTGGTAATGATACACTATTATATAACTATAAATTTCAATAGTTAAATTCATTTTACCAAAGCAATACTTAATAGTTTATTATTTTATTCCAGGTGTTCTAGATGACGACACTAAGGAATTTACGATTGCTCTTTGTAATACATGGATTGAGAAATTTGAAGATGTGACAAAAAGTCAACGACAAGGAATAAAGAGATTCTACAAGAAGTACTGTACACAGTGTGCTGTAAGTAAACATTCAACAAGTTAAAATAGCAATTGTCCATTGTTAAATATTGTATTGAAATTCTACAAGTAAAGTACAAATCTATGCAAAAGTTATTTTAATTTTATCTATAAACTGTGTCCCCTTTAGAAGATTCCAATCACCTGTATAGGATTCTTTTAATTTCCTTTAACTTGCCAAGTTCAGCAATTTAGTTTATTTATAGAAAAAATTTGAACTTTACCAGCCATGAAAAGAAAAGCATGTAAGAATCCAAATCTGAAAGGAAATTACAATAGGAAAAGGGAATTTCAATGAAATAAAACAAGTACTAATTATCACTTTCTTCATCAAGGAACTGTAACTAGTTTCATTTTGCAAATAACTTCATCATCACTAAATTTTTTTATTTTAATTATTTTTACAGATTGAAACTGGTGATATTTTCTTTCCACCTGGCGTTCCAGCTAAAATGAAGCGTATTTGCGGATACCCACCATTCAACAGGCCAGAAAACGATTGCGAAAAGAATTTTTCAGCATGTGTACGTCAAGTTGATGGTAGCTGTGGTTGGATGAAGAATAAAAATTACAAACAGTGTGTGAAGGCACGAAAAGACCAGAAGAAGAAGCAAAGACGAGGCAAGTTTTAAATAGAACAATTTGACCGAAGTTTTTGAGCATTTCTCAGGGTACCAAAATGGCTTGTACCAGCTCACTCTTTCCAGAGTAGCCATTTCCTACCCATTTTTTGCAGCTGTTGATGAAGAGACAAACCTGTAACAACCAGCCTAGCACAAATATGTGAAAAGGATCTTTCCTTTATTGTTAAAGGAAAGTATAATAGAATCAATATTGGACCAAAACAAACAAAAAATGTATAATGTAAGAATTGCTCCAAGATTAATTCTAAAAAACAGAAAATGTTTTTTTTGTAAAAAAATCTAAATTTTTACAGTGGCTGGCCTTTCCTTTATTTTTGAAAGGGTTAAGCCCTTACTTTGAAAGAGTTAGGCTCTTGTTTTTTAAAGGGTTAACTTAAAAATAATGTGCAATATATTTTGAAACGAAAAGGGAGTTTATTTATCCTGCAATTGAGGCTACTGTGTGGAATTGTAACAATTTTAGATGGGTTTTTTTTCTGCGGAATGCTTACAAGCTTGTTGTGAACAGTGGGTTACAAACTGAAGGGGTTAACTACTAACTGTCTGGAATGTAGACTGGTATGAATGAATTGTTAGGGAATGTCTACACTGTTATGTTTACCCTCATGACAGCGAAATGACGTCTAAGAATATTCTTTTGCGGTTAGACTCTAAACCTGTTGCTAAATTTAGATCATGAATAAGAAATTCTCGAAATTTTAAACATTTGCCACAAATTTACCCATTTGCTTTGTTACCAATACAGATCACCAAAAGTGCCTTAGAATAGATAAGAGAAAAAATATGTTTGTAGAAATATAAATTGTATATTTTTTTAATAAAAATATTACACAGTTAGATGGTTTAGATTGACAATGTTAATTGCTAAATGAAGATATACATATTTATCTATATTGTTACATATCCACATAGGACTATAGCCTCTTTAACTAAGTAAAACTAAGTATTCCGTGTATTATAATGTATATGTAAATAAAAATGGACGTATATATAAGATATATATTATTGCTGTTTACTGATAAGATAATGCCTTAAATATGTTATAGATTAATTTATATATTTAAAATTGTGCGCCGATTCTTTTTCCCTTCCTTAAAATTATTGAACGCGATTGTAATTTGGGTGTTTAATATGGTATTTGAAAAGTTGTTCATTTGTTGAACAACATAAGGTAATTCTTTTATTGTTTAATATTACTTTACCTAAAAATCAAATGCACTGATGCATTTAATATTGGTTTGCTTTTTGAATACTATATTAATTCCTACAACATATTGTTACAATGTTTTGGTATATATATATTTATTTAAAGAACAGCTTTTGACTTATGAACGAAGATGTATTTATAAATATTTGATGTACTTAAAAGATAATTATTTTATTAAGCAAATGAAATCTTTAATGTTATATGACTGAGATGAAATAAATAATAAAAAGATTATACTTTGTATTTTGTGTACTTTCAAATTGTCTAATCTGAATTCGCAGAAGTACTATTAAAATGACTTATGTTTTTGTGTTGAATGAGAGATAAGAGATGATGGATATCTAACTGGACATTTAAAAACTCTCTTGATATTTCATCAAGAAGCATGTTATTGAATAATAATTAAGTACAACATTGAAGCCTGGATAAACCTAAAACAAAGTGCAGTAGAGTATTCTGTTTGTGATACATGACAGCAGTCCAACGAGAATTCAATATCATCAAGATATAACAGAGCATCATCATTTGCAGAAAATATGACCAAATATTACTGACCGTAAATACAATTGCTGTATTACAAACTCAACGCAATAGACCTGTGTTAACCATCTATCTACTGCACGTCAAAACTAGTATTCCTCACAAAAAATGACTGAAATTAAACTATGCAACATTCCCAAATGATTGACATAATAATGAGTTGAGAAACACAGAACTCCTCCTGTGTTCTTGTCACTCAAAAATTAGACAGAAATCATTATCGACATGTCTAATACAAATGATTATTAAAGCGGCTGTCACATGTATACGACATGCATGATACAAATGATCATTAAAGGAGCTGTAACATGTGCAAATTATTTCATCATGCTTAAATTATTTGTGAAACGGTTGATTGGAAATTATGGGACATAAAATTTAAATTGGTAAATATTTAAGTTAAAATAAAATATATTTTGAATCGATATCAATTTAACTGGAAAGCAGTGAGATACTTTAATATGTATGTTTGCGTTCTGAAGACCCACTTGACAAGTTCACATTGAGGATAAATTGACAGTTTAGTTAACAAGGTGTGACTGGGGTATTTTCATACTTAGCATTCTTTTGTATTCCTGTCGCATACCACACCATAAGTACATTTGCACAAACTTAGGGGGTATAGCCCTACATAATATAAACATAGCTGTTAGCACATAATAGGTATTTGTGAAAGATGTAGGCCCTAATAAGTTAAAGTTTAATTAAGTTTAAAAACATGCAAGTATTATGCTATTATGAAGTGTGCATATGGAGGCATTAGAGCAATTAAATCCAAACCCCCCTTTACCCGCGACTGCTGCATCTATCTTCCTTGGCCTATAACATTTCTAACAATTGCATTTTTTCTATTTCATAAAATCATCCACATTATCATCGTAAACAACAATATATATAGTTTATATCTATGCTTGGAGAACCAAATTAATTAATTTCATATTCCTCATCTAATTGTGTTTAAAAGCCCCTACATCCTCAAAAACATTTTAGAAAGTTGAATTGTAAAGATTTAATAAGTTTACTAAATTAATAATAATTATATCTAAAAATCCTACAGCTTCAAATGTTAGACAAGTCGCAAATGTTATACATGGAAGCGTTTTTTTTTTTTTGCTTTTGAGGTTTAAGTTTAAACAAAAAGCAGTTCTTACACACACATCCTGTGTTGTAAACTAAGATGGACATTTACCATATTAAATAATATGATACTTTAAATTACATAAAATTGTTTTCCGAGTCACGATCTATTTCACACTACCAATTAACGTAAGGGAGGGTGGAACATGATTTAGCAAAAAAGCGTGCCAAGATTTTGCCTCGAGAGGGCGATGAGAAAAAAGTGTGACAATTGAAAGCGCACAACTGGCACTCAATGTGTTTTCCAAGCAGCTTAATGTCTTAACTTTAACAAACAAAAGAAATAATATAAAAAAAAGGATTATTAATCAATCCTAAAGTAGCAAAAATGATCCATCAGAAATGAGAAGGGATATAATATCATAAAAATATGGAAAACAAGTTTAACCCTTATACAGAACTATCATATCATTAAAACAGTAATTACAAATATTATAACAATAATAATAATTAAAAAAAAGTAAAGCTAAAATATTTAAACTCAAGAACAATTATCCTTGTGAGGCATTTTAAAATAGATTTTATGTTGATTTAAGTTATACTTTCAACGTTTTAAGCATTCCAGAGCAGGGCTGAACTGAACTTAAAATCTACCTGCTGAAGAACATATGTTTGAGCGCCAGTGGAATTTAAACTGCATGTGGTGCATAATTGCTATAATCCAAGTATCGGAATTTGGAAGATTATCACGCCAGAGCCATGATGCATGGTTTATGGATGGTTTATCCATGGAGGTCCAGATCATCTCATGGTTGTTCGTCCATGGGGCTGGGCACAAACAAATACAATGTTAACCACCTTCAAATTATGCACAGAATAAAAAGTGCTACTTTTGTTTAAGCATAAAAGGATGACAGAACCAATATTGAAATTTTGGTTTCTGGAAACTGTTTTAACAAGAATAATAAAAACCAAAAGAAATGGACATATTTTATTGTCACATAGTAAATATCTGCTGACATCGATAAAAGACATCAAATTATTATTATTATTAAACATAATTGTTACTGGTGGAAAATGAAAACAGCTTTTGTTAATAGACCTATACGAAAACACAAATAATGAAAACTTCATTTGAAATCGAAAGTAAGAACTCCCAGGGACCAACAATTGTCGAAATATCTATCTAAAAAAACGCCATAAATGGAAGTTTTTATGCAAGAAAAATTATCTTTCCTGTTCTGTCTGGAAAAAATCCGATGACTACGAACAATTACAAAAATAAAAGCACACCTGAGACCGAAAAAATATTGAATTCCAGTTGTTCGCACTTAGAGGTATTTATATAATTGTTTTCTAATTGGTTTTAAAGATTGCAAATTTTTCTTTTAATATTTCTCTTAAACTTTTGTTGTAGAAAGTAAACTCTCACTAAATGGGATTATCGAAAAACTGTAAAACATCAACCTGTACTCATGGTACTATAATTTTGTCCTTTATTTAAAACATATATTTCTAAAATCTAAAACTTTAAAGATATGGAAGGGTGTTGAATAAATAATTCCAACTTGATATTATTTAATTGAAAGAAATTCAAGTACTTAGACTAACTGTCAAGCCTACGTATGTACTAAAAATTACCGTACATTACAGTATACACTTACAATAAGTCTTAATACCAATATCTAAATGTCATCTAACAATTTAAATTTTTGACGTCAGCAACTGGAAGTTATTAATTATTATATTCCTTTATATAACTTGAGGTGGACGGACTGACCAAGATGACTAACCAGTTGAGGTACTGGTGTAGACAATGACCAATGTACACTTACGTCATAGTCTGCTGTGTAACCTCTTAGTGGTGGCCAAGACATGACTCACTAGATCTCCCCCCGTTCCAAATGTTTTAACTAAACCGATCTTAATGTTCTTCAGTTGACTAGACAGGTACAGTATTCAAATTCAATAATTATGAATTAATTGATTAAATATTATATATTCCCCCTTTATCTTTTGTCTACAATTGTTTTAGTTAAATTTTTGGAAAAATTATATTGCGGCACTAGCCAATTCTTAAATTTTAAACAAGTGACAAAATGAGTCACTGGTGCACTAGCACAGATCTCGAGAGGACTATAAAAATGGCAGTTTGTCTCTGATATCCTTTTCAGAATATCGATTTGTACAAATAAATAAATAAAATATTTATTATACTTGCATCATTATTAGTTTGTCATTATCATTGATTAATCAAAAACTGGACACTATGAATTCAAAATTGTAGAATTAGGAACCAGAAAGTGTCTATATAAAATAAAAATACTATTGCAGAAAAATTGTAGTTGCTTTGGACTGCCCCCTACACCCACTCTGACAATACCTGGAGAATTCTCAAAACTTTCTTTCTAGACAGAACAAGCATGTATAAATGTCCCTAATCATATTCCCCAGATAGACACTAGAAGGTCGCACGTTATACGATTGTTACCATTTTCAATCAACATGACAATAAAGCGCAATGGGGCGATCCTGACATTGAACAAATCATGCTAACGAAAATATTAAATTAATACTTCTGTCTGGGAAAATAATTTAAACAATATGTCACTATACCTGGATGCAAAACAGAAAGTTCTTTAAACAATTGCGTTCAATTAAACTGGAATGAAATCCAAGAAAGTGGACAACTCAGCAAAAAACTATTGTTTTTGTTTTGTTTATATGAATGTGCAATTTCATGTTCATTTGTTTGAAAGATTGCATATAAAATAGGTATTTTACTAATGAAATACTGTATGGTATGGAATCCAGCTATACACATTTTAAATCTTAATAACGATAACTTAGTCATTAAGGTGGATCTAAGACCGTGGTGTAATACATAGGGCAAAGGCTCCTGGTTAGCACTCCTCTAATGGGCCTTCCAATACTGGGTATTGGAAGGCTTAGACATCACCGGTCTAAAGGGTCTTTCACACCTGTTCCGGTACGGTTCTGGTCCAGCGTCGGAAAATCCAATCAAACGTCAATGTTTCGTTTTCATGCGTATATTGATTGGCGCATAGCTGCATGGAGCGCCTTAAAAACAAAACATTGACGTTCGATTTGCTAGACCGGAACCGTGCCGGAACAGATGTGAAAGACCATTTTAGTGGGATAAAGATATACAGTAAAGCATTCATTTCTAGTATAACATTGTATTTTATTGTGGATGTGTATGTTATTCTGTGATATAAATTGTGGTGTGTGTGTAGATCGGGAATGCGATGAAGATGTAAGAAACCTTTTTATTGAATTTATCCGTCTGCATCTCCTTGATTCGTACCATTTGAAATGTAAGCACGAGATTTTTCCATTAGCAATTTATTTCCCACAAGAAATGACATCTATGAATATACAATATTCAATTAATACATTACAATTATCTGATGACATACATTAGGAAAATTATTTATCAAACTTTTGAAATTAAAGTTAAGCTTTTTTCACAGGAATTAAATAATTGCATTAGAAATATAGTTTTTTTCTGGATTTGAACAATCAGATAAAAAGATGATAACTAGGGAATTTGAATTTATAAGGTAATCTTGTTTTACAGGTTTTCAATAATTATATTAAGAATAAACTTTTTTTTTAATTTGTCGAATCATACTCGCATGTATTTTATTCGCCCCCATTCAAAACCATGTGACACTAAATTAGACCCAGCGCGACAGGGTCAATTTATAAATAGATACAATCGCTTGCTAAAGTTAATAAATTTATTATTATTATTAACACAATTATTTAATTTGGATCAGTTGGGAAAGTCAGTTGGAGATGACTCGGAAACTTGAGTCCCCAAACAGAGTACCTGGGAAATGCTTTTTAAGACTTTGAATCGATCCACTAATTAACATATTCTAAAACGTTTGTCCCCATAGAGGAATAACTTAAAAAATATTAATATGTTAATGAAGAAAAATGTATTTTGATTTATATATTACAAAAAGCATTATTATATGACAAATTTGAATAAGAGTCCAGGTTATATCAAAACATTCCAAGAAGAGTGAAACGGAGAAGTCCCTCTGTTATATAAATCAAACTAAATTTATATCATTGATCAATAGATAAGACAATCAGTGCTATTTAAAAATAGATAGAGTAAGTTGATGTGGGAGGTAGGAAGCATAACAGAGCGTTTATTCAACACAGTCATTGTTAATTTTTTACCTATCATATTTGTGAATGAAGTGTGTTACAATACAAAGATTAAGAAATGCTTCCAAATGATAAGAATTGTATATAAACCTGTGTATGATAGTAAAAAATGTGTGTGTTAATTTTGAGCCACGGCCACACAAAAATGAAGCAGAAATGACGTGTTCTTTTTATTGAAGACAGAATTATAACAGGATGGAAAGAATTTGGCCGCTTCAATGACATCCTCTGCACCTATACCAATGTGGCTCAGCAAAAAAGTGTTCGACCAGAAAATTATTCCCGCCATCATATACGGAACAGCAACGTGGAGAATAAACGAGAAAAACAAGGATAAGGTAAGATCAATCCAGTATGCAGTGGAATGGAGAATGGACAAGATATCATACAAAGTATTAAGGGAAAGATCAACAACAAGAGCAATTGCTAAAAATAAGTGGAGATGGGCAGGCCACTTTGCAAGACTCAAGGACAATTTGGACAAGCAGGACTACAGTTAGGCAATTTAGGATAGGAAAAAGGAAAAGAGGCAAACCCAAAAAAGAAAAAAGGAGAAGCAAATGGAGTACTTTGGAAGAGGGATGTCCTGCAGTGGACTGCCAAATCCTGAAGAAAGAAAGATACTAAAAAGAATAATTTGGTGTCAGCAGAACACTAGCAATTAAATTTTGCAAGTAATGCTATTTTAACTATTTTGAATAAATTCCAAGATAATTCTTCTATTGTACTAAATAAGATAGAACTGTATTCAAATTAGTAAATACAAATTTGATCGAGCTTTCAGCAAATCAATTAAAATCATAAATAACGACCTTCATTTCAAAAGAGATTTTAATTCTGTTCAATCAACAACAGTTAAACCTTGACCAGAAAACATTGTTAGACATTATGTTTAGTGAGAAATAATTAGCCATTATCATTATCTTTAAAATAACTGAAAGATTTATAAAGGTGGGCAGCGAGGTGTTAAATAAGATTATCCACTTTTAAATACCAAATATTTCTTCTATTTTATATGATAACAAGTTGTAAAAACAATACGTAAGATAGCAATGGACCATACAGTACGAAGTTGGTTGTAAATCAAGTTACTTTAATGGCTATTAAGTTATAATTGTTTTTAATTTGATTGACAGTGTTATAATGCAGTACTGCCTCATATATAAAATCTGTTAAAGGTTTTAAAAAACAATACTTTAATATCAAGTATAATATTGCAAAGTTTTCGGCATGAAATAGAAGACATATTACTCACATCGGTTGTCAAATAAAAATTGCAATACTTATTGACATATTGCCAGATGGAATAGAAACAGTCTGAAGAAAATGATTATGTTTGGAAAAGTTGAAGAGAGAAGAAAGATGGATAAAGGGAACATGTGATGTATCAAAACTCGAAATAAGCAGTTGCTACAATAAAGCCTAAGATCAGCATGTATGGAGAGTTTCACAGAATGGTCAAGAGTACTCGGATGGAAGAACGACGAAAGATAGTATGGCAAGCATAAAGTTAGTCACCCAGAAATACTGAAATTGCTAACAGTCAGACTTGTATGTAGACGAGAAAAAGTTTGCTTGGTCTAGACAATAGAAATGCAGCCCATATGAAATGTTGATGATTGAGAGTGTTCACACCTGTGTGCAATTCAGCAATGCGTCATCTTAAAATCTTTTACCAAAACTACTGTCTTAGTTTATAAAGAACTACAGGAGAAGATCCAGAAACCCAATAAATGAGGACAGGGGATGGCAGAAGGTGGAGGGCTGACAAAAATACACAATTCAAATATAATTTCAAGGAGTTTGTTTCTTAAATCTGTCCATGAAAACTGAAATTATTACAAAATACAGAGAAAGTGTTTTTGGAAATGGAGAACAAAGTTCTAAAGTTAATGAAGCATACACAAATTCAGATCCGGATTAAAAAAATATTTCAATCAAATTCAGATAATATCTGCTTGCCGATACCGCAAAGAAAGTTCATACTTCTGATCGCAAGCCGAATATATTTATCCTAAATCCTTTTAATACGCAATTTAAATCTGTCTTTGTTGTTTGTTTCAAGAAGAAAGTTGAAAGTTTAAACACATACTCAAATTGCAAAAAGTAACTAAGTACACTACAAAAAATGTGCCGCCTATTCTTATCTTTTCTATACAGCGATAAAATCTGGCTGCTTTCTGAACAACTTTAACGGGTCTCTGTAGACAAAAGATGGCGACAAATTCCTGTGGGTTTCGTTTAAGATTACATTTTTTATGTCTTCACATCAGATAACATTTTCGTCAGTAAGATGTAAATTGTAGGGTAGATGTCGTCCAGTTTTATTTAATTTATAACAAAATATATTTATGTCTTGTGGGGAGACATGTTGCATGGCAACATTTAATGAATGCAAACCCAACTTTTCGTTCTACAGTACTTTCCTTATTATACACAGTTTACTACTATTTTTTTCATACACATCCAACGACGACACAAACTTGGCAATTACAGGATGGATCAACTGTTTTATAATTTACCATGCTTATAAAGTATCATTTAAGGCTTAGGGAATGGAGATGAAAGAGATGTGAGTTACAACACTGGCACTAGGTCAGGATTGAACCCTGCACCTTGGGATTGGAAGACAATCATGTTAACCACCAAGCTTTCATTAAAAAGTTTTCCTTATACTTATATTCCGAAATCCACTTCCACAATTTGTCGCATGTTCTGAATAAATCTTTACTACAAACAAAACTAACACCAAGAATCAACTAATCTTCTATGTTGACACCTATTTCAAAGCATTCTTACCCAAACATACCAAGTTCTAACAAAAATTATAGCTCACAGGCATAACTCTTGATTGACTGTTGAAAGCTAGCTAGCGACTTTTACACTACTCAATTAGACTTTCATAAAAGAGCAATTTCATAGATGCCTTCAGGTGTGCAAGCCCTCAAAGAGTATTTCAGCACCTTTTATTCTAGTGTATACTTATACAGAGGTGAAGATTACCTCAGGAACCTGCTAAACCTGGTCCTAGGGCTAGGATTTCTACTTTATTTACACCCTTCGCACGATATCAAGTACAGCAGCGGATAACTAATATAAAAGTAGGTGTAGAGGAGAGAAGGCTGTACTGATAACATTTTTCTAAGGTGAATATACATGAATCAAGATTAACTGCTCACCAACACACATGTTTTGGACATAGTATAAAGGGGTACCTAGTAGTCCCCTCTGAATATCCCACTGCTGCAGTAGCCAAAAGAAAATTATGTGTCCACCTGTTTTAATAAGATAAAAAGAATCTAAATGTTTGCCAGAATTAACTTCAAAAAGTAGAAAGGTTTCAGACTTCTTAACAATATAAATTTGGACCAAAGCCAAGTTAACAATAATTTACAAACAATAGAAATTATCGTAAATGCAAGGTAATAATACACCTGTCGGAAAGAACACGACTCTTATTAATAAAACAATGATTTTGCAGATTGTTTGCCAATGTCCAAATCAATGTTGTGAAAATTTAATTATAGAAAAACTTCATGGGTGCTAAATAGAGTCAATTGTAAACACTTTATATTAAACTAGGTAAAAAGTTAAAAAGGACTATTTCACCAAACAAACTTTCATCCTGCGACTTCACAGAAAGGCAAAATATTTCAGATAATATAAAAAAGATTTATAACCATTCGTCCATGGATGCTTGTGACCAAGTTTGGTTAAAATTGGTTAGATTCACAGAGAAGAAGCAAATCGTGCGACAGAGAAAGAAGAAACAAGAAGAATACAATATGATTTCTGGTATTCATGCTATGTATTTTACCTGTCAACGTGTTGTAGGCATACACTCACAGAACAATTGAGGGGGTAGTTTACATTATGAATATATTTATCCAACGGTCCTAATTCCTAATGAAAAACTCTAAGGAGTTGGATATATTTAGACATCTAAATATAAAGTATAATGAAAGATCTCATTAAAATAGAAACCACAGACAAAGATAGAAAGATGAAAGTAGGATGGAATTGTGATCACTAAGGAATAATACTGGTTCTGACCTTGTGATTCATATGACTCAGCAATAAATGAAACAGGAGAAGAAGAGGGGAAAGAAGATTGATACCTAAATTGAAAAAAAATAGGCTAGTTTTCTCCAAAAAAAATTAGTAAATACCGTAATATTTTCACAGTAAACACAAATGTAGAAAGATTAAACTTTCAAAAGAATCCCAGATTAATCCACTGTTCCTAACTGTTCTACTTATTTCAGTCGGACAATTGCAAATATGTAGAAAGAACTTACATTCTAAAAAACTTCAAGCAATAACAATAAAAATCGCTACCTTGGAGGTAAGTTTCATGTAAACTAAACAATATATTTTCTAAATTTATCAATTAAAAACAGAAAAATGTTTCGTTTTGATAAAGATGTGACATGTACTTTCTGCTACATTCGCTGCAGGGGAGGTACTATGTTTGTAAACTTTTAAGTTGGAGGTAACTAAAACATCATTATTACATAACAATACTATTAATAACCATGAACAATTGTATGCAAATTAGAAATAATATTGTGATATGAAACATTAAATGCATGCATACAATTGTACCAATTTGAATAAACAAAATTGGGTTAATAAAGCATCTGAAAGACCTACAAGTAGTATAAATATTGATTAAATGTTCTGGCAAAGTCATGTAGATGCTTTAGCAGCACTCTCTTAATATGAGTTTGATAGTGTAGACAGAGCTTTACATATCCACAACAGGGGCTGTGTGAATACTAAAGATGTTTCCAATCATAGTTTGACACCTATTTATTTAACAGTCAGGATTGATACTAGACAAAAACATGGCTAGATAATATAGAAGAACTCTGAATACCATCATAGATGTCTGACAGCAGTTTAATAATAGATAGACTAACCAAGTATTGATAAAAAACAAGTAATGTATTTTTTAATTAAAGGAAATTATCACTAAAACAACAAGAAAACAAAAACAAGATTCTAGGACGCTGACCTCAAAATAAGTCTTGAATTTGTCACTACCGTCGTTGATTAATGACAGTAATTATCTTACTTATACAAACTATTTACATTGATATTGACTTGACTTATTTGTTGGTGTTACTTATGGTGGATTATTCTTACTTTGACAAGATGTAAACTGAATAACGCTAACCAAAATCCCAATTTTTTATGCAATTAAAAGCTAATAAAAAAAATCAATATTTATGTTTTAAAAAAAAAAGCCTGTGGCTAAAACATGAATGGAAAAGCTGCAGTGATTTGGGAGAAAGCTCAAACACAACATACTTGGGATTTTATAACTCTGGAATTCATAATGAAGTCTATCATTTATTATAATTATGTTGGTATATTTGTTGTTTTTATAACTACAGTCGGTAGAAGTTAACCAGACAATCAGGAAACGTTAATACCTTTTGTAAAAGAAAACAATTTAGAAGCACAGATAGTATTTAATTAAATCAGACAAATTTCCTGCCAACCTCCTTTACAGCTGTTTGTGTGTAGATGTCTACTCCACTGATGAGCCTGTCGACAATCTTGCAGATCACTTGGTAAAAGCAAGAAAGACAAACCTACCTTATGCTGAATCTGATAGTTCTAGTCTGCTGATCTTCATATGGTATAACTTTTGTAGAAGGTATCTATATAAAAAAACTCTCCCAGAACCGGACACCGTTGTGCTTGCTAAAAAGGTTTTCGAGAAAGCCTTCTTGGCCTGGTTTTGGGAGAGGCAATAAAATCGGAATCAGAAGACAGGCATACAAATGCTTACCTGAAAGATATAAAGAGAAAAAAACCATAAGCAAAAATTGAATAAAAGTAAAGAACTATATTCATGAATAAATTATTATTAAGATTATCCATACATGCTGATCCCTCCAATTAAGAACCAACTGAAGGACCAGATATTATATTTTTCAGCAGTTAGCAGGGAAACAATTTTAATGTTCATTTATGTCATTATAGTGCATAGTATAATGAGATCTTTTCATTTTTTCATTTACACCAACATGTAAAATATACACATTTAAGAAGTTTTCAGAATTGTATTACCATACTGCCCTCTATAAATCCAAATTAAATACTCTTATCTGATTGGCCACAAGTTTCACATATTTAAAAAGGTAATAGAGGGCGACAAAGACACTATAACTAAACATAAATGCAGCTTTGAGTGATTGCCAAAAAGTACTTGAAAATCTTGGACCACAAAAAGCTTTATCATGCTAAATGTCTATAATTAAATGTGCAAATAAACCATTTAATTAATTTAACTTCTAAAACGGAAGTTAAGATAAATTCTAGACCCACTCCGCATGAGGTGATTTCTGCATTAGCATATCTCCTCTTGACAAACATGATTTTTGGAATACTTTGCCAATTTGTATTAATAATGTCTTTACTCTCTCTTTTCATATAAACTCAAAAACTAAGTTCTCCTTCATATCGATGAAATCCAAATAATTGTAAATTGGTGAATTAAATTTAGGTATCAATCAAGTTCTATTATCTATCAAAAAAATGTTACTACCTGTAGACATTTTAGGATGAATTTAGAAGTTTACCATAGAGCAATTGCTCCATGGATTTACACACATTTTAAAAATCCAACACTACAAAGTGATGTTTCCTTTTTACCCTTAATTTTAAAACTTGGTGGATCAATTTGTGAAAATAACCAATCATGTAAGTAAGTGGTTAACCACAAAAATGAAGCAACAAGTATAATTTAATAGCCTACATGCAAAACAAGACTTCAAACACACTTTCTCTTCTGTGCAATTTATTCTAATCATAGTAAATAAATTAGTCAGATTTTGCAATAAGAAATCAAGGCTACATTGTACATTCTTAACTTCTTCCAAGATGATCATTATATTGGGTTTAATATGAACATTCAATACTGCCCTCTGTACATATATACTTTGACAATTCTAGAGGGCAGCATATGAGTATGATAAAGTACAACTCAGCAATGATTGGTTCAAAGTTGTAATGTTTAATAATAAGCTTACTCACAAATACTGCCCTCAATATAATAACACAGTTTCATGATGAAATGGACGATGGCCCAAACACTTATTCTTTAGCCATATTAACGTTTTTATTTAAAAATTCCTTGACTGTTTTCTGCATGTACGTATATTGTTATTATCTCTGCAGTGTATATAAGAGGAATTTCTAATGTATTTTTATATTGGACCAAATAAAGAATGAAATGAAATGAAATTAAGTTCACAATAACCAGGCCAACAAATAAGCGCTCTTCAAATTTATCTCCAATGGGACAAAAATGGATGCCAACAAACTTAATATTATTTTTAAATTCTCTTAAAATCGAACAAGTTAATGAGGCTCTGTAGGCTTAACAATAAATAAATATTACCAACAAATTCCAGAGAGGTAAACAACAATGTTTTTAATCTGGAGTTCATGTAATGCGGTCAAATTGTGCTGTAACATTCTTACAAAAGTGAATACGTACTTACTGTTATGATTTGTAGAAAGGGTGCATAGTGAGATTACATAACAGACGAGTTAAAGACCCTATTATGGTCTTATTGCATCAAGGAACTTTCCATACTGTTAAGTAAACTTTGTAAAAAATATTTTGTAAGAGCTGACTCAAAGAACAGACTGCTCATATATGACAAGTTTATTAGTTAATGTAACAAAATTGAATTTTATTTCACAGACAAGGTTAATAGTAATTGTCTAATTCCTTTTATTTCAAACAAACAAGTCAAGATTTTTTCGTGGGTTACCAAGATCAAAGAAAGTACCCGATGAAACAAACCAATATATAAAAAAATCCTTCAAAGATTAAAAGATCGGAATCTATCAAGACTAACGTACAATTTGCCTCACCAAGTGGAGGCCGGCCACGTCACAGATCATGCAGACAACGCATGTTGCTATCAAAACCACAACTTGCATTAAACATGAACCCACTCTTAAACCATTTGATTACCTTGAAGACCGCCTACGGATGCAGTATTCAAATTAGAAGGAAATATCACTCTTAAAACAACAAAAATTATCATAAAGCTTTTGAAATTGGTTGAACCCAAAGCACATGGTCTGAAAGCAAATAACTCTACCGAAAATTTCTTGTCAGCAGAAATCGACAAAATTTAAAATAATCGGTTAAAAGGAAATTTTAAAATAACTGAAATTTTAACCAAATCAAATTCTAGTTATCAATAGTCCATATGCGGATCTAGATTGAGGTGTGAGATGGGTTGATCCTAGGTAGGGGAAAGGAAGCCCTAAATGTAAAACATACCCGCCTCTATTAGATCATGTTCTTCTACTATCGCCTTTAAATCTGCCTTAAAAACTCATCTTTTTCTTTCAAATTGAGCTATCATACACCACGCCTTTGATCACTTACTGCTGGAATTAGCGCATTACAAATTCGTATTATTATTATTTATTATTTTTATTAGGAATAGGTTTGGATCTTATTTATCACTGAGCAAATTTTAACAAAAAGGCAAAATAAGCCATCATAATCAAAATGGTCGAAGAAAGAAAAAAAAGAAAAAACAGTAGTGCCGAGGAATAATGGTGTAAGTTTAGAATAAAGTTAGCATCGTAGTCAAATTCTGAGAGTAGAAATCAAATAACATTATCTTCAAACTTTCTTTGCATATTTACAATGTCATGAAAACCAACATGTATACTAAATCTGATTGATGATAATTGACTAAACATCATCATCACAGCAGTAAGGGCAGATCATTAATAGAGATCAGAACTGTATCCAACCTTCTTGAACCGGTTGCCACAACATGGGGGATGCTTGAATGTTATTATTCAGTTTGGAAAAAGATCATGGTATTGGTAAAAGGTTTGTGAAAACTTCCAAATTCAAACCCTAGATCTGTAGAAGAAACAGAAGGGTGCAAAATGTTACTGTTCAAAATTCTAACCATAATTCAATTCTCGAAAAATTAAACTCGAAAAGAATGTATTCCAATAGCCCGAGAGATGAACTAAATACTCTTGAGACACAAGAGTAATCCTGAGATTTGGATAGCAACAGTAGCACATATATTTAACATTTTTACTTGCTACAGTAATGTGCCTCACAGCATGTAGGCAAGAACTAGTAGGAAATTGCGCAACGACATTGTGGGTTTATCGCCAACCTTCATAACAGCTGAGCTGATATAAACACGTGCTGTCAATGTGTCTATGTGCGCAATCATTAATCTCTATGAAGATAAAATCAGTATTCAGACAGTGTCAACCAACAAAATGGATATATGTCAATTTCTGTTAATATGGAATATCTACGAGAACCTTTCTTAATATCTGTTGGGGTAAAGAATATGCAAAAAAAAAAGAGAAAACCCTGTTGTAAGTTGTCAGTGAATCTAGTGTATAGAGTACTATGACCTTTGAGGCAGACAAAAATATATCCTAATACCAGAATGGGATATCCAGTATTTCCCAGTAATATAACATGAATGAGGAAATTGACAGGAATGAATATACTTGGGATTAACTAATATTGCAAAATATGTGGCATATTTTTTTTCCGGACTCCATTAGTATTTGTGGTATCCTCAAATATTACCGATGTATCGCTTCCTACGCTATCTTGTTTACGAGTTCAACTTAAGGTCACATTTCCTAAAAAAATCTTTAAAGTATATTGACTTTATTGGGTTATGATTTGGAACAGCAGTACACACAATGTGAAAAAAAAAAACAATTTTGGGAAAAAAACTACATTATTTACGAATCCTTTATTTAAAAAAAAAACTTAAGTATTTATTTAAGATATTAATAGCTATATCAATTAAACGATGTTAAAGTAGATGTTTTTCTGGACTGACCATAAAAATAAATAAAAAGTGATAAAGAATTGAGGGAAATGAAAGTATACCAATTTTTTATGAATAACTTATTACCCTTTTGATGAGATATCTTTATTGCTTACTGTAGATCTCAAATCAAATGTTATAAGATTCGAAAAACTATGGCTGACACACAGGTCCTTTAACCAAACATCACATTCCTTATTTGAGAATAAAGAATGTTATAGAAATCAATAACCATGGTAACACTATATTTGTACCACTGATCTTATATTAGTATGTGGTCTCAAAGAAAACCTGTTAAATAAATTAAAGAGAACTTTTTAAGCATGTTCTAAATATATCAATCATCCTTATGACTCATTTAGAATAGGTTACTAAAAATATTACCAATTTTATTCAACATAGCGACTAGATTGACACAAATACTTAAGTATTTCCTAAATACAGATTAAACTGACCAAGAAGTAAGAATGACGAATAATTAAAATTGACAAATATTAGATCAATTGTCCTATTCTATGTGAACCTTTTAATTTCTACTACTCAGCATAACATCAAAATCCGAAACTCAACATCATTTAATATTTTCTTAATTTGACTAAAAAAATATCTAATCCCTAAAATGTAATAAACTAAAAATGCGTCGTTAAATATGCTAGAGTATTATAAACAAGAACAAAAAACCTATAAAACAAACAAAATAACGTACAGAACTAAAAAATGTCACAAAAAACAAAAACACAACTTTTAATATTAAAGCAAACAAAAAAAAAATTTTTATCAAAATGGTTTTTCCTATAAACCTACAAGGCAAATGGTTAAACTGTTTAACCGCATTTTTTTTCAATTGTTATTGGATTAACTTCCCACCTCTAGGAGCGTACACATCTTGAATAATTATTAAAAATGACAAGGAATTGAGAAACAGTAGGGACAAATATGAAATTCAATGTTTCATGCTGTAGGTCTCCAACTGCGTAATTGTATTTTAGGCTTTGAAATTGAAATGGATATGAAATTTTGTAAAAATACTTTTACAAAGAAAAATGTCATTGTACAGTTGGGAAAAAAATAAAGAATAAATCAGTCATGAAAACAACAAGATTTTCACATACAATTGAAATGGGGAATGATATGAAATTTTTTTGAATAACTTTGCAAAAATACTTTTACAAAGAAAAATGTCATTGTACAGTTGGGTAAAAAAATTAAGAATAAATCGTTCATGAAACCAATAAGATTTCCACATACAATTGAACTGGAGAATGATATGAAATTTTGTTGAATAACTTTGCAAAAATACTTTTACAAAGAAAAATGTCATTGTACAGTTGGGTAAAAAAATTAAGAATAAATCGTTCATGAAAACAACAAGAATTTCAAATACAATTGAACTGGAGAATGATATGAAATTTTGTTGAATAACTTTGCAAAAATACTTTTATAAAGAAAAATGTCATTGTACAGTTGGGAAAAAAATAAAGAATAAATCGTTCATGAAAACAACAAGATTTTCACATACATTTTCAAAACATTACAACATTAATGATACCAAAGGGAACTACGCGAATTAAAAACACATATGGTGTTAATCCAATTTAACAATCAAACGAGAGTTATTTTACATACTTAGCGAAATCAATCCTGAATAATAAACTCTATTATAGGAACAGATTAAATGTAATTGTTTGTCTTACAAACTGCGGATGACTTTCACGATGCAGTGAGGCGTAACATCCATAGAAACGAAAGTTATTTTTACAAAATTAACTGAATTAGATTCTTAGAAAAATAAATTTGACAAGATGTTCATTTTTAAATTTCACATGAACAAGTAAGCTTCCTGTAAATGTAAAAACATTTTAAAAACTGGAGACTACGAAATGAGATGAAGCTTTCAGACTGGAATGACTCATGCTAAGATAAACTATACTATAGACTAGAATGAATTATGATTTAATATTTCTATACAGGTTTTATGTCTTTTCTATGACTAATATTCACAAAGCTTTGTATCTGGACATCTATAACGACCAGATAAAAAATACATCTAAACATCTTAAAAGATATTTTTTATCTTGCCAAACACTATGTGCGCTCTATAAATCTTATTACTATCATTTACAATTATTTGTAACTCACAGATTGTTCGACAATGTTCATAGATAGTATCTAAACAGAGTTGGGGAACCTATTTGTATGATAGATGGAAGGTAACTCACAGTAGTATTGTTTTTTCAGTAATTTGCTTTTGAAGTTATTCCTGAAAATAATAAAGTCAAGGATTGCAAAAATGCAACTGCAACTTTTCTTTCAATTTTTGCATGCATCATTGCAAATTATGTACTGGGATACAATGACTCTATTTTGAATTAACTTAATAGATACTGGAGACAACAATGTGCTCTTCTTTCCTGGGCGGCAAAATACAAGCTATAGATGACGCCTACACTAAAAAATCAAATTTCCACTTTCAATGACGAGAAATTAGCAAATTGTCTTGACCTATAAGTCTGTAAAATCGGTGCCAGAAATGATAATTTAAGGGAAGAAAAAAGGGGAAAACTTTTTAACGAATAGGGGTATTATTAGTATCTGGTGCCAAACTTGATAACTGGGGGTAAAAACCAAAATAACTGAAAACACTTCCATGATATTCATCTTACATCATCTTAATCAAATCAATATCTTTAAATAAGAATTCCAACAAAATGAAAATGTTGGCGAGTTGTCTGTTTCAAATACTTATTCTTTTTGCAAAATGTTCATAACTTAATGTTTCAAGATTCATAATTTTTTAATGTAGTTACCATGTACTAAAAAAGTGTGAGTTAAAAACCATTAAAAAGGAAAACAAAAGCCAAATTGGTATTTTTTTTAAATGTAGCGAAACAATGAACAACATATAAATAATGTGACAGGTGAAACTTATTGATACTAATGAAAATGGTTTAAGCAGAAGTGGAACATTTCTAACTCCAAAACTGGCACCATGAGACCAATGAAAATGATTACTTTGTATCAGAGGAATACTGAACTATAGCCTACATATTAAGTTAAGTTTAAAAGGTAATATATGCTTTATACCAACATAGGAACAAATTCTTAAATCAATTGGTAAATTTATTATAAGGCACAATGCAGATTCCTTCACAACACACACAATTATGATGTATTTTTAAATAAGAATGGTTAGCAAGAGGTGGGTAAGATTGGCCATAAATGATGCAAAACACATAGATCCTAAAAGTGGCGATGATCAGCTCAACAACCAAAATATTAAAGCCTGCATGAGCCATAGAAAAAAAAACTATCTATGTTCATGAATCAATTTTTACTATTAGAGTATGAGTATGTCTTTTTATCTTTTGTAGCTTTAAACAAGCGACATTGAACTAATAATTAGCATATAAACACAACATTTTAGTTGTTTGTTAAAATGATAACATATGTACTATGTGTGAGGTAAGGGACTCAAAATTATATAATATAATCGCACGCAGGTGATGAAGGTATAAGATTAATAAGTTGCTGTTATCAATTACCATTTAAAAGGTGTAACGTAACAGCTTTAATTTATCATAATACATATCTCACAAGAACACAATAAATAATGATTAATATTTAAGAGGTTTTGTTCCCAATTGTCACTAAAGTGTTAAAACATAATCGATTTTACAGGTTTATGATGTAAGAGGGAAACAGTTGACCTCTTTGACCTCTTTCTGATTGCTCAGGCCAATTACCGTAGATGGTCAACTAATTAATGAAGGTTAATCCTACAATAAAGTACAACAAATCCAAAGTACAACAAATCCTAAGTACATTGCACTTGTCAATTGTCAAAACATTTCTCTTGGGGTTGGAAAGCAGGACTGTTTTCATAAACTTTATAAAATGTTGCTATAAATTCATGAAAAAATCTTTCTGGGAATGCTAACCGGAACATTAATATAACTGTTGTGTAATTTGCAATAAAAGTTTACTTCTTCCTGACCGAATAAAAAAAAAATTGAGCGAGTTGAGTGACCGAACAGTTAAAGTACGGAGAACCTTTCCCAATGCAGTTCTGGAGACCTTACCCGGCAGTTCTGGAGACTTTACACTGTAGTTCTGGAGACTTTACCCTGTAGTTCTGGAGACTTTACCCTGTAGTTCTGGAGACTTTACCCTGTTAGTTCTGGAGACTTTACCCTGTAGTTCTGGAGACTTTACCCTGTAGTTCTGGAGACTTTACCCTGTAGTTCTGGAGACTTTACCCTGTAGTTCTGGAGACTTTACTCCATGCAGATCCTACCTAAACACCTTAGCCTATTCAGTGGTGGACACCTCAGCCAATCAATTGCTAGAGACCTTCTTAGTATCACCTTAATCTCGCAGTGATGAGATTTTGGATCAATTATTAAAATCATCATTATCGTTACAATTTGATTTAATCACTTATATCATATCATTAGCGATGGACTCCCATTGGTCAGGACAATATTCTTAGCATGTAACCGAACTCAATCTCAGTTGTAGACAGGTTTCCATAATATGATATCAACAACTTCTTTGCACGTAAGAAATAGGAGGGGAGGAAATATTTGTCAAAGATACTAATTTAAAAAACATGTTTAAAAATTTCATAAGAATAGACACAAATGCTAATGTTGCATCTACTGTGAAATTTCTTTCACGATATCAACTTGTTTAAGTCCATTTATGTTTGTTTTATCCCAAATCCTTAAACTTTATCCAAAAAAACCCATAAAATAACACTAGTATTTGTTTTAGACACACGTCTTCTCTCAAGTTTACCCTATCTTAAGATAACCCTTGCATCTTTTTATCACAACTCATAAAAATGTACTAAGTCGGATACAAGTATTATAAACACGCACTATTTTTTTATTTATTCACACTCTTTTAGGTAAAGATTGCCTTGTCTAAATAAAAGATTTAGTTGTATCTAAAACTCTCAAAGCAAATTTATTATGAGGTACCATTATGTGATAATTTTTATAGAATTCTTTCTTCCACTTTTTGGTTGTTTTGTACGCTATTAAGATATCAACTGTAAACTTATAGCATGTTACAAAGCAATCATAGTACTGATCATAATAAAAATCTGAACCAAACCAAAACTATCTAACAGAGGCAAAAAACATGCTGCATAAAATGTATCAGAAGGAAGATTGTAAAGGAAAAGTTCAAATATATCTTTCTTTAATGTAAAATATCTTTCATTCTGTTATATTGAAGACAAGATAATTGATGATTAAATGATTAAATTAAATTTGACAGCAATATACTTATTTTAATGCCATTTACTTTTTGGTGAGGTAAATCAATCATTGAAATTTTTGATAACAACAAAATATTAATTTATTCACAAAATTAGGGCAGTACTAAAACCAAAAAACAACAGAACTAATCGTCGCATGTGGCCATCTAAATTCCTACTTGCACCATTACATTATAAAGTTTATATGACAAAATGTTAATTTGTTATTATCAATGTTGTCATTCATTTTTTAAATCATATTCCCAATCAGATTATCTTCCTTTAATTGGAAATTGAAGATGATCCACCCTCGGCTCCACATGTAGTCAACAAATAATTCCAGGAAACGAATATTTCCACGATTTCATCAAAATATCCATCGATACCCTGTGCATTACATACGTAGAATCAGGCAGTAGGCACGTGGGCCTAGACTTAAAAAATCGAGGTCACGGTGAATCTCAGCAAAGCGACCTCAATCTGCCATAATCCCATCAGTTTCAATATTTTTTATACAGGAACTTTAACTGTTTTAAAAGCTATTTTTTCCTGTATAAGGAAAATAATTTTTTTATCAAAACTTATTTTTATATGTACAATATTTGAATAAATTTTATATTTTGTTTATATATTGTGGATAGTAAAGACTTTCAACCAAAAAATAAAAATCATAATTTTAATTTCTCGTAATGTTGGTATAGAACAGGAAATCCATCTACCTACACTTAATACCATATTATTCTCTCAAAGAAAAAGTAAAATAATTTTAATACTAGGCCTTCAAAGAACAAAATCATATGGCTTATTGTCTTAACAGCTCACGAAATTCATCATGTCGTCCACATGCCCACCACTGTATTTCCGAGTCAATTGAAAATCTAATTCAAATTTGTACTTTTCTTATAAAATGGCATAGAAATGTACAATGGTACATTGACAAAAGCTGGAAAACATGGAAAAATTGAAATAAAAAAGGAAGAAACAAAGAAAAAGAAGGAAAAAAAGTCCTCAGGGGAAAATTTGACCGTGAAGTGCTTGCTCATTTCTGTAAGGACAGCAAAGAATTTTCTTTATTTCTTTTTATAATCTACATCACCAGTTATCTCATCCGAACACTTCAACCTGATCCTCACTTGGGCAAATTAAGAATTAAGAAAATAAAATTTATGAAGAGCTGTAAGTGCAGGTGGCTTTAGAAGCTCTAAATCATTACTTTTTCTAGGAAAGATAGCTATAATGTTCTTGTGACTGATGGTGCATAGTTGAAGCTGCATTAGCTAACTTAAAAATGAAAAATTTCAGTTATATTATGAGTAACCAAAAGTTGAGAAAATTTGCGAAAAGGAGAAACTTCAAACTCATGTTTATGTGTCTATAAGATTACATTCACACATTTAAATCTGATACCTACATTGGCTATACTGTATTACTAATTGTATACTTGTACAGTACTTGGCACATGCACATTATTACAACATTTTAAAATGGAAGGAATTATATATAATGCAAGGATAACTGTATACTTGTTCACTATGTTGTTACAATGTTTTTTATATGATAAAAATGATATTTAATAAGAAATATAGTTTCTCAATGGTTCTTAGGAACTGACCTCCCACCAGAGCACTCCACCCGCCGCTCTTCATACATCCATGCATGCTAATGATTAAACCACAAGCATGATATTTTTCAATATCATGTGCAACGCAAAATGAAAGCCCTTCTTTTTGACGAGACTCAAATTGTCAAAACAAGTATTAGACTTGCTACATGTGATCATTTCTAATCACAATTATTCTTCCCTTGATATCAAAACACTTCCTGAATAATATTAAAATTCATGTATTAATCATAATCTGTTTAAATTCCAAAAATTTCATAAAAACATTACAGTAATGGAAAAAAGTGGCAGAATATAGAATTGATTTTATCCATAAAATCTGTATCTTTTTTAAAGTTCAAAAGCACCAAAATTAAATTCTAAAAAGGAGTCAGTTTCTCGAGGAATCAATGTTGCCATTAAGAATACTAGTTGTCAATCTGCTGTGTAAAAATACCAGAACTTCAACAATTACCTACTGTATATACAAATTAAATTCAGGAAAAAATTATGCAAATATCATATCAAATATGATTTTTTTAAATGTTTGTTTATAAAAGTGTATTGTAAATTAAGTTCAGGTGGCAATTAACACTCATAAAATGTCTAATTTCCAAAGCAAATTGGCCTTGTAAGATTCCAAAACAAGACCACCTGTTTACTGCTTGAATTAGTTTTTTTATTGTCAACTAACAATATCAAAACATTACTGCTATAACTAAGTTAAATGCGTGATTTGGATGAATTTTATTGGAAGAGAAAACATCGGCTAATAAGGTTTTCATCTTGGCAAAGCAAAACATTCTGTTGGGTTGAGCGATGAGAAAAATTGTACTAAAACTTAAGTATTGAACATATTTTTGGAAAAAGGAATAGAAATTGTGTTCCAGTAGCATACATTACCTTCACAAAATGTCACATACACTATCAAACTACCCAAATATGGTAGTGATATGCTTAAATATGGTAGTGATATGACATCATTATGTCCATATATAGGAACATCATATATTTTTTATCACATAAAGTTTGATAGTGTAGACAGAGATTAAGAACTAAAAGAATCACATTACTTATGGCATAATTGTGTTTTCTGTTAGTTGTCTCACCCAATGTGAGATGGCAATGGGCAGTCTGAGAACAGTGCTATTTAAAGTTCATGGAGATGTTACCGGCTTTGGTAGATGGCAGGATATACTCAAATCATATCTTATGACGTCAAAGTTAAACTTTACACTTTTCATAATACCTTTTTCAGTTATGCAACAATAAGAAATACTTGCTAATATGTTGCAAAATCAGAATTTGTACTTTTTAGTTACAAGTATAGTTCACATGTATTTTGTTTCCAAGAAATAATGTACTGTTTTGTCTTATAAAGTTATTTTTAAAGTATTTATAAGGGGAAATCCCATAAAGATTTTTATCAATTTAACCATATACAGAATGTTCAATTGAAAAAAAAGAAACAAACTACCAACAGGAATAAAGGTGTTTTAACAATATAACACAAATTAGCGCCTATGTTTTAAAGGGAAGTCATCAATATACCACTTGAGTTTTGATACGTTTAATCTGTTATTTCCTTACACAAAGACAAAATTTACATCCGTTGTTCAAATTTTATTACCCACTACTATATTAATACTATCATGTAAAGTGCCTATTATTGCCAAGCTAAACATTCATGATTTTGTAAACAAAGTCCAGGGAGTAATCAACAGATACATTAGTATGGGAGCAAAAACAAATTAATAGCAGGCGGGTCTAAGCACAGGACTAAGAGTTTCTTAAGAGTTGATGCGAGGAAAGGCCTTTCCACCCTTGAATTGAAGAAGACTGCCTGGATAGCCCTTAAAATTTCACCTCAGCCTGAGACACTAGTAAGGCCATCTGTTTTTAATTATGCTATAAAACCCTACTAATTAATCATAATTTTTCTCTTGAGTCTAATAATTTTAATTGTTTTTTATATATGTTATAAAAAAAAGAATAAGTCTGCCTATATATTAATGTGGTGTGTTAGACACGTAAGCCTACCATTAATCAGAGACTTAGTTTCACTACTGTAAAATACGTGCAGAAGTTACATCTTGCCAATGAAATTGTATCCGATATTTTATTCTTCCTTTTTAGGTTATTATAGATCTACGATATTGTCATATACAGGAAATTACTATAAAAAAATTATGGTATCAACTTTCAAAGCCACATTATCAACAAACAAAATTGTTCAAAAAGAAATTACAACCAAATTAAAGCATATTCTTGCATTTAGTGTTATTTTTTAAAAACTGTTTTAGTTAGTATTTGACGCTTGTTTTGATTGACAGACCTTGTTTCACAGTTTTGCACAAAATAGAAAGTTTTAAACCCAGAGCAGAGAGGTTGAAACGGTGATTTGGGAACAACACAGGTTGGAAAACACCAAATTAATTTTACTACAGTTCAGGGAAAAAAACCTCCCTTATGGGATTTCGCTAATGTGATTAGTTGGATACCGGTGTTGTTTGTTTAACTCATGTAGCGGAACAATTTTCATGGATTAAATTTAAAATTGTGAAATCCGATACGGCTAATTTATGTCGTCATAATTTCTTTACCAGTTGGATTCACCTCTAAGAATTCTTAATAGAGTGACATCATAATAGTAACTTCCTTAAATGGTTTTCAAATTATTCTATCCTTTGCTATTCCACCCTCTGCTTACATAGGGTGATATCAATTGATGGAACAGCTAGCAGCCAGGTTATCTATAAAAAAGTTTTTACCAGGGAAGTTAAACCATGTGTTTGGAAGTCAGCAGTTGGTAAAGTGGTTGATTCTTAGCCTAACAGACAAGATAAAGAACGCTGCCACCTGAGTATAGAAGAGTAAACATCTCTTATCATTCAAAGCATTCCACGCTCTCAATATTATCCTGAGTGTCAACATGAGATCGTTACAAGCAGCTCAAATTTTAACTTTATCAGTTATTTTGTCGTGTATTACAACGTCCACATACGCATGTCCGTGCGCATTGAAACATCCTCAATATCATTATTGTGTGTCGGAGTATGGTAAGTTTTTAGTTCTATTCTATATTTCAATGTATTTTATCTTAATGTTTTATTAAATATTTGTAATATTCGCAGATTTTGAAAATTGAATTATAATTTTAAGTATAGAAGACAGTTTTTATTGCAACTAAATATGTATGTTTTGATTGTTACCACTTATATGCTTTATTTTTATTTAATGTATTATATGCAATTTTCTGGGACAAATATTTCTGAGTGATAGAAAAATTATGCAAAGAAATTTAAAAATGAATTAGTTCAGATTTCTTGACTTAATTTAGCTTATTAAGAGTTAATTAAATTACTACTATAACTCTATAAATAAAACACATCACTCGCATATGAAACAAATAGCAAATAGATGTCGTAGATAACTCCACAGACCTTTTCAACTAAAAAGATAATTAGCACATGTTTATAATACTTTATGCAATTAAAGTATATATCACATTTATTTATCCACAATATTTTACTTTTTAAAAAAATGCTATCTGTTATGGCCCTTTGTATACATACGTTACCCGTTGACCAGTTGTAACATGAAACAAAATTGGTTTTGTTTTTTCCTAACTATTATTATGAATGATTAATACAGGATTTTACAGTACTCATTGCAAAATTCACATCACCCTAAACTGTATTACAACTTTCTCTCATAATACAGTCTAAAAATTACAGAAGCAACCGCGCCAAAATTCTCAGTTTAAAAAAATGTATATCTTGCTAAATCTGAAGTTTTAAATATAATGTAGCAATACTATTTTACATCATCAACACTCGCCCAAAAAAAGCTTTGCTAATGATGACATGATGATGTGGGAATTACCTTGTGGTTTTCAATAAACTTCCAACTAAATTTATATTAGAATTGTTTCTATTTATAGAAATCTATAATCTACGGAAATTGGATGTAATGTAAACATATAGTATAAAAAATACCTAAAAAGGCTGAATATGTAAAACACGTTGAATTAGCTTTTTGCTTACTGCATCTAATTCGCCACTGTTTACAAACAAATTGTTTCTTTTAGTCACTTGCCTTTTGATAATATAAGCAGAAAATGGTGGGTTCAAATCATGATTAGAGTGGACCTTTCTTTTTCTCACAGATTTCCTTATTCTAACCTTTTAAAAATGATTTTGGTTTAGAATTTCATTACATAAAATTTATATATTTATAAATTTATATTTGCATTGAAAAAAACAGGCACGTGTAAAGTTGTTGCAATGAGCAATTGGGAGGGCCTCTCAATTGGCTTTTGAAGACGACTCAATGTCTCTTCTAATGGATTATTAGCAGGAAACTAAATGAGCAATTCTGAAGCTATGATTTAACTATTGATGCCGATTGTTTAACAGCATTTCATACACTTTCAATTCTTTCTTTCGATTCCTTCTTTTTCAAACTTGCTTTATTCTTTTATTCTTCAATAAAAATCTATAAATAAAATGTCAATGATATAAAATGTCAATGATGTAAATTGATTCATGTTTACATCATAGACTTGAACAAACCATTTCATCAAACTTCTTCTGCTGAGCATGTGCAAAATATTGCAATAACATATACTAGAAAGTTGACATTCAATATTTCAACTATATGGCTGTGCGTCACACCTGAAGAAAATTGTAATATAGAGTACAATCTTAAGTTTTAGGTTTAAACAACCAAGATAAATATAATATTTTATTTATTTATTTATTACCATATTTACTGAGGGTAGCCTATCCAGTTCCTAATATAACTGATCATTCAGGGCCCTCGATAAAACAAACATACAGTACAACACATAAAATATTAAATATTCAAATGACATAAAATATATTAAAGGCTTAAAAATTTACAATGATTATATAAAATTCATATAAAAGTTAAAATCGTTGACAGATAAAAAATATATATATATATATATATATATATATATATATATATATATATATATAAATCCAAAGGCAAATTACTGGAAAAAATGACAATGCTGTGGGTATCCAGTGGCTGGATCTCAATGGAGATACAAAAATAAAAAGCGAAAAGCTAAATCAAAACGATAAAGTAAACAGCCAGAAAAGTTAGCAGAGCTTTCGGGCAACACTAGCCCTTCATCAGTGCAAGTGAAGGAATTTGGATAACGTCTCATATATATATATATATATATAAATCCAAAGGCAAATTACTGAAAAAAAATGACAATGCTGTGGGTATCAGTGGCTGGATCTCAATGGAGATACAAAAATAAAAAGCGAAAAGCTAAATCAAAACGATAAAGTAAACAGCCAGAAAAGTTAGCAGAGCTTTCGGGCAACACTAGCCCTTCATCAGTGCAAGTGAAGGAATTTGGATAACGTCATAGTATAAAGCTGGCAAGTGCTGCCTGGGTGGACAGGAATAAAAGAAATATAACAAAGGTTATGTTATGTTAGGACATCTGCATATCAAGCAGGCGGTCCGAGTTCGAGTCTCGGTTGGGGCGACTTTTTCTCATTCTCACAGATTTCCTCATCTCTATCGTTTCAAATTAATTAATTAAATTTCAGTATATCACCGGGCGGTTTAGAATTAATGTTCTTTGCCTCTTGTGTTTATATATAAATATATATATATGTGTGTATAAATGTATTTATCATAATATAGACCTAAGGAAAATATTTCATAATAGCTGTTTTTATATTTGTGTGCAGTGTTTAGGGCAGTTATCCTGGAGTTTGCAGAAGTACTTAAGGTTGATGTGGATAACCAACCAGAAAAACCATTAGTAGAAAACCTAATACAAACAACAACACAATCACCACCAACAACGACGACGTTGACACCGATGATGACAACGGATCAAGAAACAATGGAAACAGATTTAATTATGACGACAGAAACCGAACAAATAAACTCTACATTATCAACAGAAAACTCATCTTTAATTAATGATAACCTGTCAGAAGAAGTAGAGAAAAGAGAAACAACAATCACAACAACTGAAACACCAAAAATCTTTCCTAAACTGAGCTTTGAAGGTCCTCGCCAGCATGGCGGAAAGCTTCTTTATGTGGAACCATCTTCATTGTTTAATTCTTATAGCGATATTTCTAGCGATATTTCTAGCGATGTTGATGAAGCTGGTATGTTACCAGACTATAGTATCAGTGGTGGTGTTGTCTACCAATATCCACAGGACTATTACATCAGATACCGTGTGAAAGTGACAAAAGATTTTAAAGGCACGTTAGACGAAGGACACACCATCGACATTTTTACGTTAGCAGATCTTAGTGATTGCGGAATGAGGCATTTGGTAAACGCTACTTCATATCTATTTGCAAGTAAGTATAATTATAACTAACTGGAGTTTCTATTTTTGTATACGATCTTAAATCTAAATTTTTTATTATTTCAACTTGGATATTGAAATTGAAACAAGAACATCAGGGGTTCTGTGTCATTAACCTTGGCCCTTCAAATATAGGCTGTTACATAAAACTCATAACATCCTAATTTCACAAAACCCTGGATTGATCGATTGTCATTTCTGCCAGGAAAAAATAGAGATCTTCATAATCATTGTGCAAATTCCATGAAAAGTGGGACTAAATAATGGGAGTTCACTTTCACAAGATACAGAATGTCATTTATATGAAGTATTCAAAATTGGGTAGAATTTTACATCAGTAAGTAAATGTATGGAGTTCTGTCCAACCTGATGTGAAAAATGCAGTTACATAACTTGACAAAAATTACACTGTATTTACTTATTATCTCACTATCAGACCTTTTTAAAATTGTAATAACAAATGATATAAAATAAACAATTTTATTTTTACATGTGAAAATTTGATTTCTAAATTTAGAAGTCAAATATATCCTATTAAAATATGAAATTGACCTGGAGAAATTTTGATTTCATATAAACAAGCTGTTCCTGTAGGAAACCTTTGGTGCCTAGGTTCCCTGGATTTAATCGATCAGTGCTTTGGTTTATTCCATTCTCTCCTTGACCTTGTAATCGGGGTTAGCGAGGGAATAATCAGGGTTTTATATTGTATATTACATTATAGCATACACTATAATAAATGTCACAGCAGCAGTATTGATGTCTATAATTTAATATAATCTACAATAATAACATATTGCATGTTTTTTACATCAATCAAAGGTTTTTTTTATGTTACCTAAAAAGTCAAGAGTTTCTGCATTCATTGAAATACATTTCAATTGCAAACTCCATCTACCCCTACCGTCTACACCCTCAAATCATGGTAATATCTATGTACCTCCAGCAGTCTTAATAGTCTAATTGAAATCGGAAACAAAATGAATGAATATTATATAAGAAGCCCCCACCCCACCGTCTCATAATCTGAAAGCGTAACGACAGAAGCAGTTACTACCACGCTAAGAATATTATTAGAAACAGTTTAAAACGACAACAGACACAGCTTGCACATGATGGAGCCATTCATGTTGCTTGTCCGTTGAGGCCAGGGCTCAATGGGATATTGGAAAATTACAAGGCAATTTGTTCTCAGTTATGCTGTAATCAGCTGTCCAACTAAGCTTTCTGTTTTGATTGTCAACTGTATTAAATATTTACTGAAAAAAATTTTCACATAAAAAAAAAGGAATTTAAGTGATACATACTTTTTCTTTATTTTAAATTTTAAAATGTTTTGATGTCTATCATTGCAGTTAGCCAATTAGAAGATGGAAGGATGTTTTCGACGAATTGCGACTGGGTGATTAAATATGATGAACTTACAGTCCAACAAAAAGCTGGATTAAAGAAAACATACAGAACAAACTGCAAGAAATGCAATGTAAGAACACTTTTAAAGTCAATTTCTTTTAGTTGACATTTCTTCCTAATCTTCAAAAAACTATTCCCACAACATTTTTCCTGTTCAGTCCCTATTCCTCTAATTTAAAGCAGTCTTTCACTTTTGTCAGTCCTCTATTACTTGAACCAGACACCATCTATTAAATATAAAACCAGGTCCAATTAAAACCAGTTTAACCCTGTCTCTTCAAAGAGTCTATATCTATAACTAATAATAATCTGAACAAAAGAACAAGTCGCATATGACAAAGTATTTTTATCATCCAACATCTTCAAATAACCCAATACATTGAAAAAAAATAATTTTCAGTAATTCATTCATTCCATTTTTTTCTACTTTATTTTTTTCAGAATGCTGAATCTTGTGGAAATAACCCAATGTATACTGAATGCAACAACAAGTATTCAAGTTGCGTACTTGAAGAGCAAATTGGTTGTACGTGGTCGAAATCACAAGCCCATTTGAGTTGTCGCCTACTGCAGGGATCAAAACGGCCGCCAAAAAGATTTCCAGAAAAAAATCCAAAAAGTCTGGGTTTTTAAATAATATGACATGGTATTTGTAAACAATTTAACACTATTTGTTGTGTAAATATTTTACAGAAATTATTATTGTTATTAATAATAATATTCGATGTAATATGGTCAATTCTCTCAAAACCAGAAACTAAGAAAATCAGACACTTCGAAAAACTTTTCTTGAAGTCGAAATTCTTTCATACATTTTATAAATTCTGGAAACTGGACTGTCAAAAAAAAAAGTTTCTGGAGAATTGACAAAACGCAAAATATTTAATTTTAAAGGATTTAATTGAAATTTCTATGCTTGAGTGTGCTTTGCATCTTATAAAGTATAAATAATTTATTCAGGCATCTACCTAGGGTATAATGTGAATTCTTTTTTAAATAAACTTTTTCTAAACCTTGACAATAATATGATAATATTATGATATTATAAGTAGCTAGTATTCCAATGGTAGTAACTTAGTTATAATTGCAGCCAGGAATGTAATGATAGTAACCAGTAACTGTATTCACCAATCACAATTATGTTAAGAAAAACACATTTAAAATGTGTACAATTTGTTAATATCTATTCACTTAATTGAAATACTTAGTATTCAATGGAAATATTTCAGTTAAGTGTGATTGGTTAATATGACTACAGGTTTGTAATGATTGTAGTCAAGTTTCTAATTATTGTAGAGTGGTTTCTAACAATTGTAGCCAGTTTCCTTACGATTTTAGTCAGGATTCTAATGATTGTAGTCAAGTTTCTAATAATATTTAAGTGAAATGTGAATGTTTAAAGTGATGAACAGTACAACAAATAATCTGTTTCAAATCAAAGTAAAAGTGTGTGATAATATTCTATTACATCATCATGTATACCATAAAGAAAAAGAAAAACCCAAAAAGAAACATTGCTGTTTAAAAATATTTAAGCTATTTGCTATCAAGGTACGAATAAAAGGGAGGTAGAACATGGCAACTACAATACAAATATACCAATATAATATTCTCTAGCATTTTGGCATGAACATTTTACAATGTTTTCTACTTCACAATGGAATTTACATTCAGCAATGAACAAATGTTTCTCCCCTGTCCACAAGAGTCAGAAATATAACCACTCAAACATTATTTTTTGTGAAAAGCTTACTTTTCAAATTGCTGTTGTGCAGTGATGATAATAGAATTTGTATACATAGATGTAAATATTTTATTTGCTGTAGAATTAATATAAGCTTATAATCTAAAACACACAAGTTGTCTGTTTTAGAAAAATATTATTTAATAATATAATTACCGTATATGATTTGGCTATACTTAGTATCTACAGTATTTAGTAATTGCTTTAGAAACAAGTAAAAAAAGAGAATTTTGCTGATTTTTGTACAGAAGGTAAAACCACAAAATAGTGGTAACAATAAAATAATATAAACCAGATTTCTATATACATAAAGTAAGCCACATAAAAAAATTAAATATTAACATTGATCTTTCTTATGTTGAAATAGAAAATGCTTTATTTTATCAGGTTTTTTTAAATTATTTTGAATCAATGCAAGTAAGATATAGTATGGGGATCCTACAGTAACAACACATAATTGGTGGTAACCTTAGAATGTAGGAAGTTTTTCAATAAAGACAGAGAGAGAAATACAATATATTCATACTGTTATAAGTTTTATTATGTGTAATAAATCAGTAAAACACCTTTAAAACCAAGAATCCATCATGTAATGGGTGTCCTACATGATATTATCTCCCATTACCCCAGAGTGAGTACATACTTCATGCCACAAATGGTCAAAGTTTGAAGCGACTAAAACGGAATTCAATGATTTTTTTTAATAAATTAAATTTCCCAAAATCTGGCCTCTTTTAGTTAGCTAATGCAAATGGTCTATACAAGGTACTAAGAAAACAAAATATGTTAAGAACACATAGTTAAACTAAGTGACTATGTAAATTCTTGTGAAATTTCCGTTTATTTTGATTTCTACACTTATGTTGTGTATGTTTTTTGGCATTTATCAACAACACACTTGAACTTTCCAAATAAAAAGTTCATGGACATAGATATGAATGAACTACATGATGGGCTTCTTCAGAATAGTAGCAAATCTGGGATATCATTAATATTGTTCAGAAAAACTGCTTTTTTTTTAGAACTCTCCATCCCCAACTCACAGCAACTACACTCAAATAATGAAGTATGTTATTTTAAAAATAGGCACATTACAGAATGGTATCATGTATTGCGGTGTTAAAATAAAAACTTTCTACTGAAAATCACTGTGACTTTGACTAATTCCAAAAAAATTAAAAATAAAAGATTTCGAAAAAAGGTGGGTCATTTTGAAGTATCATAATAGTTATTAACTATCACCAAAAATTTTTCGACAAAAAAAAATTTTAACTGAAATACAGACGTTTTTTTGTTAAAAAAATAACTTTGACTTCCAGTCAAAGTTTTCAATCAAAACATATCCCATAATGCAACGCACTTGTTTGGCTACTCTGTATGCATAATCATAAAACTTCCTCATGATCTGTGTGAAAATACCTTCTTAACCGTGACGAGTTGTAAACAATCCTAATTTAGCATATGCATAATGCGTACTCATGGTTTGAAATCTTTGTTTACTTTCGCTCGTGACGATTTTCCAGATGAAATGAAATCAAACTAATTTACCTGTTAATTACGTAAACTTGTTGTTTTGGCTTAAATTTTCGACTTAAAGTGAATAACTTTAATATTACTTTGATATGGCCACTTTAAATTTAGAATATTTTGACCTTAATTTTTTTGTGTTTCATATAAGTATACTGTGAATACTGATATAATACTTATATTTAATGGAAATATCAACGTAAATGTGATCCTGGCCAGCGGCGTATCCAGTGGGGGGCCGGGGGGCATAACATATCATTGATCCCTTCAGATAAACTATTTTTTATTTTCATTACATCTAACGAAACACATAAAAAATGTGGTAGATTGTTTACTCAAAAGTGTTTAACCTTACCCTATTCAACCTTGTTTTTGCAGTTGAGCCTCTCATGACCTGGGATTTGTATGTCTTCCTACGCTAAGATTTTATAGTTCCACATGCCATGTGCTTTTTTGTCTAAGATATATTTATTGTAAGTGAAAAAAATTTTTTTTTCTCGATATGAGGCCTTTATTATTCAAAATTTGTAAAGAAAAAGCACACATACCATAACAAATATCCATGTATTTCATTTTTGGAACAGAATATTCCGTGAGGCTCAACTACAAAACCACCATTTTGTGATATATGTCATCGTAAGCCAATCAAAGCTGAGCTTTCTCGCGATTGGCATTGCTCACGGTTGAATGATTTGGATTCTGGCTAATTTGATTGGTGGATGCGAATCACCCGCAGCGGAATGTTTTCTCTCGCGCATGTACCATGAATCTCTCTGATCGTTACTACACAAAGTTAGAGCAATGAATTTGCCCGAATTCTGTTAAGTAAACAACCTTATATATTTTATAAGCATTTAATAACATGTTTTGATATTTCCAATGGTGATATATAAAATAAATTACTAAAAAACGTAATTATATGTAATTATTTTAACCAAAAATGGCGTAGTTAATAGAATTGTCGACTGAGGCCGCAAATTGTTTTACTTCTTTCGTGGCTAAAAGCGATCATTTTCGGCGATGTTTTAGACCCTATATTTCGAAAACTACAAGTCAGATTTTCCTAATTCTTTCTTTATTGTAATATGAATAAAACATACTAACAGATAATGTTGGTTTGGTTTTAATTTTGCATCGTTATCCCATATAAGACAATATGACTATGCAATCCTAGAACATATATTGATCAGGTGTATGTACAGATAATGACACCAATTTTGTCGGCAAATTGGCAATTCCCGGCCCCCCAACTTCAAAATCCTGGATACGCCACTGATCCTGGCCTCAGAAAAGTATCATTAAAATGCAGGAGATTGGAAACTGGACAGCAGTAGAGTACCCTAAAAGGTGATGTGATAAATCAAATCTTTAAGCAAACTTTTAAAAAAATAATTTATCTTTATCTCTGCCAGGACTTTTTCTTAAGTATACCACTTTTTGGCAAAGCTTCAAATTTTCACTTTGTAAAACCTATTTTTCAAGATAAAAGTAATTCATAATATAATTTATCATGACAGAAGTGGTGCAAGTATCTTATTTGGTATCTCTCTTAGAGTTATGCAGACCTACCGCAACACGGAACACACACAATTGGTTCAATAAATGCAATTTCTACACTTTTCCAATAAAGTTTACTTCTAGTTGAGTTGTCTTTTTCGCAACCTTAATGTGTTTTGTATATGTTTTATTTTTTCTGATGTTGTGAGCAATGTTTATACTAATATATTATTGTGAGGTTTTCCCAGGACTCATGTTTCTTTTCCTTCCCCAATAATTTAGAGTTTAAACAGACAATCATCTTTACCTTTAAATGTAGATTTTAATTTAAATTGTATTCTTCTTCCATTTTTTTACTTCTAGATGCCTGACTACATACCATTATACATACTGTACTGGACAAATTAATACTGTTTCTATCTTTCCCATGTAGACTAGAGGACAGGCCTACTGTTTAATATCTACTTATTATAGGATCCTACTTTTAAAGTAGGAGACTATGGAACATTTGATTCCTCAACATTTCACGGAAGGTATTTATCAATTGAGCCCTCTATAATTTATTAAAAGTTTATGAAACAATAGAGGGTGCATGTACATGCACCAAGTTTTTTCTAAAGAATTGCAACTAATAATGAAATCTAGTGGTAAGTATAAAAGTAAAGCTTGGTTTTGAGGAAAAAAAATGGATGTAGGTCACATCTAAACAAACCATCTGAGGACTTTCTACGACAACACCCAGACAGTACACTTGGCCAGGCCCAAAATGAGGTTTGGTCAGAATGTTGATTATGAAATCTAAATTACTTCTGAGCCTGTTGATTGACTTTTTCCGAGTAAACATTCCTTTGGGTACCCGAACCTCACAAGTAAGAACATTTAACGATGCACGCCAATCTGTTAAGGCTTTTTTAACAAATTTAAAAAATAATACTTGATGAAAATGTTGATAATACTATCTATACAGGCATCCTTCCCTTTGTACATTAAAGCTAATGTCCCCAGTGAACATAACAATTTGCTTAATGCATTCTAAACATTTTCTGTTGAAAAAAAAAGTTCTTTTCTGTTCTCTCTTTACAGTATTATTTCTTCTTGTTTTCTAAACAAATTTGCCTCTGTACTATATTTTTGTTTGGTGCCATTGTGTTTATGGGAGCTGCAAATCTTTATCTTTTCTCTAAATTTTTGTTACAGTTATAACAAAAACTAAGTGAGATAAGATTTAACGCAATGAAGTAAAACTAAAAGAAAAAAAATTAAGAGCTAAAAAAAAACAAAAAAACAAAAATATATATATTACAAAAGAGAATAATATGACATAAAATTCTCCAATTCTCTACCACTTCTCTAAATAAACTAAATAAGCAAAGGCATATGAACTACGGCAATTTATTTTCACTATAGCCAAATAACATACAGATGTGCCTAAAGTCGCTAACCGAACGTTCAGATTTTTTTTACTCCTACATCAACTTATTACAAAATAATAGACTGTTATTACGCCCTTGAGTATTGCTATGACTTGACGAATGCTGTGACGGTTGAAAACAAATCAAATGCAATGACCAAGAAAAGTAATTTGATTGAAGAAATGAACCATTTAGAGCATGGGAGAGAACATTTTCGAACTTTGAAATCGAATTGACTATTCGAAAATCGAATATTTAATTCAAGAAATTATAAATGTTAGTATAACTTTCCATACTTGAAATGGAACAGGTCTAAATAGAAAACATTATTTTTCAAATCTGTTTTGTTGCTCACAAATAAGGATGTATGCTTGAGGTGTGTTTGTTAGGTTCACTGCTCATGAGCCCTCTAGAGTACAATTATAAGGTATACGTGAGAAAATCTACATTCATCTCCAACCAACCAAGACTGTTGCTAATATAAACAAATTGTTTTCCTCTAAATTGTAATCTTGCCTACTATTATTATATTGCTTGGTTGTTATTTCCTGACCCCTTAGTGTCATAAATTATTTGTTCAGTAATTTATGGGATACAATATTTAACACCTCTCCTCATGCAAAATGAAAACCTGCAATTTCATCATGAGTTCCAACAAACTATACAACTCAAAAATATATTTATGTGTATTTAATCATATATGTAATAATCATATATTTATATCTATAATTTATAGAAAATTTAGCACACTCAGAAATGTAGGTCTAGCTCTGAAGTTGATACTAAAACACATGAAGGATGTAGTATTAATATCATTTGGATGATATCAAGAAAATGAGGAAAATGTACATCACAGTATGATCTTGTTAATGCATGCTGCTATAACCTAATGAATGCTGTTAGCTATCTTGTCATGGCATTGCTGTTACATCAATTGGCAACAAAATTGAACTATATATATGTTGACCTACGTCGACTTTTTATTGTAATTGTTATTTTCTATATCATGTTTTTTTTGTGTATATTTCTCTTGGATGCACCTTCCATTTGGTCGAGTGCCACTGTTGTAAAAGTGTAATCTCCAAATAAATTATTATTATTATTATTATTCCTTTCTTTTTTCCCTTCTACCTGAATTGGTTAAATTAATGCAAAACAAATCTTTACGAAACAAAAAGTTAGACATTTTTAGAGAGGTTGCAACGCCAGAACCAATATCTGAAAAGTAGGAATTGAATTGTTCACAAATATCATTTATATTGTATATACAATTATCATCTATTTGTAGGACTAAAGGATCATTTTTAGGACTTTGTTAGGATTTGTCAGTAAATAAATTTTAGGCTCTAAATATGCTATTAGTCATAGAATAGACCAAAAGATTTATATATATTTATTTACTGACTAACAGTTACTCAACATATTATAAAAGGATGACTTGCTTTGAAATAACTATATGGATCAATCACCTACAGGGTACAAGTAACTGAAAGAAGAAACTGAAGCTTTTGCTAATTCATTTATACATCTAGTATGCTTGATTTTTTCCTCAGAATATCACTTTACTAAAATGTAACCCACCTAAAAGTTTAATATCAATTACCAATTGAATCCATTAACCCTTTTAGGAGAACGATAAATGTCAGAATAATTTGTAATAATAAAAGTCCAAGGTATAAAAAATATAGCATTCAGAACCAAATTAAAGCTTTTGCATGCAGGCAGATCTACAGTAAAATATAAATACAAAAACCATAATTTATAACGTAGCAAGATAGACATTTCAATTTCAATTTCAATTTATTTTCAGAATATAATTTGTCCTTTCAAATCGTATTTAATATAACTAATCAATTCAATTCACCTTTATTTCAGAACAAAGTACATATCATAACGCATAACAATATTGTAACAATCCTCAGGAGTATTAATTTTATATTAAACAGAAAAATTCAGCAAATGAAGAGAGAATTTTCTTGATCATTTTTATTAATATTAATAATTAAATTTAAAGTGATGACACAAATATGAAGAATAATAAACAATACATAATATTAAATTACGTAAATAAAATAAGTATATTAAAGCGTATATTGAATGATATAGAATTGTAAATGAGGAAAAAAGATATCTCGTACATCAAAACCAAAATGACGTAAATTTGTTTTAGATTACGTAAATAAAAAAAGTATTTAGAATCATTTCACAGTATATGGATGGATGACCACTTTGATACTAAGGTTAATTGTCCATATGGTCATTACTACTAAATATTAAGTCAATGACCAGTCATTCAATAAGGATATGAACTGGGTATATTTTATATTTAAAAAATCATTCTACAACAAATTGATACATAAAGGAATAATAAGGTAAACATTAAAGTAATAATAAGTTTAATTTGTTATGAATGAAATTAAAATTAAGAAATATTTCTCAGAAGATTCCTAAATAAACTCAAATATTAAATATTATATTGTTTTCATTAATGAAACCAGGAATGCAAATAGGTACAGCTAAAGCCAAACAGATTAAATATTAACGTTAAAATTATTAAATTATGAATAATCTAACATAAAAATAACCTTCCTTTCCACAATTAATAAGATGATAAGAATTTTGCATTAAGATACTGAAAGATAGATTCATAGATCTGATTAGATATTCATATATTCTAATTAAGCTCTTTAATTAAAAGAGCAATGTTCATTCCATTTCATTAAAATTGGTTACGCTTCACGGGTATAGTACTCTCTGGGGTCGACTAAATGGAAATATAATTACTGGATAAATTTAATAATATTTACAATTCATAAACAAAAAAATTACAAATCTAATGATTGTAATAACAGTTTTAGATGGTAAAACTTTGGTAAGGAAATATATATCAATACTATCATCTTATAGGGACACTTATTTACGTAACCAAAACCACAATATCAGAAATGTTGTAGGTAAGGGGAGGATGGGAAGGTTCGAAGTAAAGAAAAGATGTATGGTTAGGCGGACAAAAGTGTCTCCTATAAATAAAATCTTGTTTTTAGATTTCAGTAAAACTTTCAGCAAATGTGGTGTCTGAAATTTGTTTGTCTATTCTGGCGAAATTTACATTTAAAGCATGCACACCTTAGGAAGACTTCCTTGAACCTATAACAAAAGTTATTACACTTTTTCAATAAAAAGTTTCACCAAACATGACTTTTAAGCTGTAGAATTTGTACACCTGTTCAACAGGTACTGTGAGTAGAATTCTCATGGGAGGAAGAACATTTATAAAGTTTTCAGTGCCAAGCTGCAAACACGTTCCATTTTCCAACCTACTTTTCACTTCCAGCTTATGTGTCTTTGGCATAAGTGTTTTTATTAGGGGAAAAAACGTTGTTACAGTACTGAGTAGGTAAACACAATTAAAATTGCAAACCTGACCATTTTGGTAGTTGGCAAGTCTATATTTAAGAACATTCTTCGGTCTTAAAAAAGAAAGAGAATCCCAAAATTCTCTCTCTTTAAATTTATTGCACCGCTGTGAGGTTTCATAGGAAAAATCACATAAAAACATGAGCAAGACTGGAGTAATTTATTGAAGTCCAACATCAAAAAAAGATACATTGGTAAAAATTTATTAATTAAAATAATGTTGATTTCACTGAAAATGAATTTTATTTTCTGCTGGGAAGCCCACCACATGGAGCATCAGTATTTAAAAAAATTGTCTATTTGTTAACAAAAAATGTATGTATCTCATAAGGATGTAAAGATAGTGAGTTGAAAAATGCTAATCACAAACAAACCATACGCACTGAACAAGATCATGCGGTAATCTTCTATTAAAATAGGATTAATAACCATAGTATACAAATGTCCTTTTGAAGCAGGATTTCCAAATACTAATCCCATATTAGAACATAAAGTGCACTAATTTCTATTAAGACAGGATAAGGACACTAAGCTAAGATTAGTACAAATATATGATGTGGCTTAAATGCTCCATAATATTAATCGTCCAATCAGGACACTATAAAGCACAAGTTAATCTATAGCAATTACATTTCATCTTCATTTAAATAGATTTCCAATCTGCAATAATCTTTGACAAATGCATTTGTTATATGCTTTTGATATAAACCTCCTTTTAGTTTAAATTTGCATAATTTATAGTCAAATTGAGTAAACTCATCACATTTATAAATGAATACACATATACTAACTCATGAATGTAATTTTTTTTATTCCGAATATAATTAAACCTATCCATGTAATTTAAAATACTACAGTATATATATTTCTATTGCAAAACACAGTTGCTTTTAGATCCAGAATAATTGACTTTAAAAAAAAACGTCACATAATAATCCATTAAGCTTATTAATAAATAGATGTAGCAGAGGGGGTAATGTTCAATCGCTATAACTGCAGTGTGCTTTAAAAGCTAGCCTCTCTCAATACATCAAATTAAAAGGCCACATCATCTACATCTGTCAGGGAAGTTTCTCTGCGTACCAGGCGATGACTATTGTTGTTTTAAAGCCTAAAACCAGTTTTGCATAGAAAAACACTGAACATTTCCTGTTTCTCTTTGAAGATTTCTTTGAAATAGTAAAATGATGGATAATTTTCTTGTTTTTGGTGTATTTCTTCTTGTTGTGGTATGGATAGAAGCTGGGAGCATGGGAAGCGATTGTGGGTTCAATTGTGTTCCTAAGCATCCCCAACAAAAGTACTGTGATGCAGATTTTGGTAAGTTAAATATTATAAAATAGTTTTATATAATTAATCTATTTAAGTTAGGCCAATCCATCTTTTCCGATAAATGAATGTTTCTGTTTTTCTCTTTTAATATCATGTGAGAGAAATACAAATCTTCTTCAACCTCTTTAGGCCTCCAGGTTATCCTTGAAATTGATTTCTACTATTTGTGATACTAATATTTTGTATCTGTTTTCTGATAATGTCCAAGATCAAAACTCTTTTAAGTTGATTTTGTGAAAAAAAATGTATTTGAATGTTTTTCACATGTACTAGAACTTTCTGGTATTTTCTAAATAGTTTCATCATTTAATATTATATACTTTTTTATCTTGAGTCATACAGGATACAATAATAAGGTTATTGCTTATATAGCATAGCACTGATTTAATAATGGGCTAAATTTGTGTACTGGGTCAGATTTATCAAACATGTCTGGCAACAAAAAATCATCTTAACTTTGTTTTAAGACAATTATTTTGCTGTTTGCTCAAACTTATATTTGATAAGATAAAAGAACTGGTTTGATAAATAAGCCCTAATGTTTATATGTATAAAAATGAAAAAAGAAAAGATGTGTAAGGGTTAATACGAATTTGTCACAATTTAGACTCAAACTTCGAAAATCAATTCTTCTCACACTTCACATGGTACAGTTGAACTGCACTTTTTATTTATTTATTTGTTCTTTCTTTAAACTGAAATACACTTTCAATACAAATGTACGGATTTCCAAAGTGGTTCAGTAAACATATTTACAACAAAAATAAAATATAAAAGAAAAACAAAAAGAAAACAGATATAAAACTATTTACAATTGTGAAGGCAAAAAGGTTAATACATATGTTTTCTATAGCGAAGATTTAAAAGTTTCCAAAGTCATTATTACTTTGGGAGTGAGTGCATTTATTATATAAACATTGTACCACCTGCAGAGGAAGATACTGATCAATCACATGTTTATCCTGTTCTACAAATTTATCTCAATTACAGGTGACAGTCAACACAAACCTGTTCTATTTCATTGATCGATTTTGTTAATAATTTGTTAAATTTAGTAGTTTAATCACAATTTGATTGTTATAGGATATTTTGTATCTCTGCGAGTACATGAAAAACTCTAACCCATAGAGAGGTGTCTTTGCTCTACCATACCAATGGCTATCAATGATATTCAATCTAATTCAATTATTTTGCTGAATAAAACTCAATTAAGGTGACGACAAGTGCGAAACCACAGTAAAAATCCCAAAAGTTTTGAAACTCATTACAATTTAAAATTCTCTTTAAAAACTGGTTACAGTGTGCTGATTAGGTATGGAAACAATTAGAACATGCAAGATTTAAAGAGAATCTAAGTTACTCATTACATTTTATTGTTCAACAGAATATCAAGGGGTTTATTAAACCTGATACATCCAAAACCACTGATACAGTGCACCACTGCATAGAAGCTAAAATCTTCCAATTCCTTGAACTTTTAATACCTTGGAGTTCAAATTTTATGAGGATAATAAATTACTTAATTCAACATTTGTAAGAACATTTTAGCCACAAATCTTTAATGTGGTGATAGTAGGCTAAATACTGTAATTACAACCTCAGACTATATATAGGGAATCACAGTTGCGGAATTAACAAATGACATACTGTACATGCATATGATGATGAACATAAATCAAAAATTTGACGGTATCTGTGTATCTTGTATTTCGTAAAACTCTGTCTACACTATCAAACTAGTTTGACAAAAAAAAGTGTGATGTACCCAAATATGGTAGTAATATTCCCAAATATGGTAGTGATATGACATCATCATGTCCATATATGGGCACATATTACAGTATTCCTTTTTCTTCTTTTTGTTAGTGATTCGAGGACAGGTGAAAAATCGGAATTATACAACGAAAGATGGGATGCCTAACATGGAAACGGGAATGGGAGGAGATATGCCATTCAACTACTACATCGTGTACACAGTTGCTATCGAAAAAGTTTTCAAAGGCCCATCATACTACGAAGAGGGAATGGAGATGTATATTAAAACAGAGGCTTCTAACAGCATGTGCGGAATTGGCAATCTTATGAATAGAAAGTCATACCTATTATCAGGTAAATTTTAACATGGGCTCAATTTGTCGTTATTAGCCTCCCATACAATAATTTGATATTAAATCTTTCTTTATGTCATCGTAATGATAGTTGTACAGCAACCCTGTGATGAACTAGTGAAAATTGGGCACCCATGGATATAGAATAAAACATGGTTGAGTACATAAACTTATATGATTCAAGTCAGTTAAAAACTTTTTAAACATGAAAGGAAATAATTTCAAGGATAAAGTTCTCAAATATGAATGAAACATGATTACTTTCAACAGATTTGGAAAAAAAAGTTTTAAATATTAAATGACAATGCCAACAATTTGATAATAGGTTATTTCCTTGTCACGACCATGTAACAAACAAAATAATTTGTGTTTTTACAATGTAGGCGCAACAGCATGTCTATGTTACCAAGTTTCCTGTGTTTTTTTATGGATGAAGTCTATTGGAGAAAATAGTACAACATAATAAAAAATAAAATAATGTAAACTTTGGTACAACAAGCTATATATTGTTGTATTTAACATTTAATGTTCCTGCTCATTGGGTTTCTTGGCAACTGTTATTGAAGTTTATTGAAAGTTTATGATTAATGATTTATAAGAAATTTGGCATTGATTACATTTAAGGTTCTAGAATGCACTGAATGCTTGTCAGTATAAAGTGATGTGACATTTTGTAAATGTTTTTTGTAGTAGGCCCTAGGCCTACTAGACAAAGCTGGTCCCAGTGAAACATCTCACCTCCCATCCATACCCATGCCTACTACAAAATCTACAACATTTTGAAACTCCTCGAAAACCAGAAATCAGTAAGGTTAGGTAACCTAATCTTCAAAATTTGAACAACCGATCTTTCTGAAAACCAAACTTGAAATGGTAGGAAAAACTAAAATCATATTGTATTTTTTAGGTCAAAAGGAAGAAGATACAATGATGAACATCAATGGATGTAATTGGGTGACAGAATTCAAAAAGTTGACATCTGCACAAAAAACTGGCGTAAAGCGGCAGTATGGAGCAAACTGTAACTCTTGTGAAGTAAGTATTAATAATAGCCTATACAATCAAAATTCATAGGAGCACATTTAGGGGAATGCTTCTACGTATTTCAAAATCCTGAATCTGAAATTGTTATGAAACCTGAAGCATTCTTTTAAAGCTCTACATATCTTTAACTAAACAATCTTGCAAATTCATAGTGTTTTTTTTAATACAAAGATATTTTTTTTGCAGATTGAAGATTGTGAAAATAGACAGTGTAAAGCATCTGCAAAGACAAGATGTGTGTACAATCCTGCAGGATCAAAATCATGTCATCAACAGTTTTCTTATTGCATCCTCAAAAAGAACGGTGTTTGCAAATGGGACAGGAAACGAGATGAGATGAAAGAGTGCTTACGAGAAAATACAAAATAATGAGATTAGAGGTGACAAAATGAGACTGTACATCACAGCGAATGTTAAAATTCCTTTGTAAATATCATCCTCATGTTGACAGAAATTGTGACATGGCATGAATCATTAAGGGATATCATCAGAACACTGGACTTTTGACAGTTTGTAAAAGATGAACATTTTTGATAAATTAATCAATACTTTATTAATAGTTTCATAATTATATGTGGTAATTAATAACATGTTTGAACATCACCCAATCTTCTGCTTGTAAAACAGGAACTCGTCACTACGGTACTTGCCAAGTAGCCTAACCCAAAGTTTTTTTAAAAGAGCCCTATTAATTTGAGAAACTTCTCTGATTTCTTCTAAACATAACTGCATAACTGTAGGCCCATTGGTAAAAATATATATTTTTATTTCTGTAAATGTACTGTAGGAAGTTGCTTTGAAAGGCATTGTCTTGTTCAAAAAATATTTGAAAACATCAACAAAATTCTTTCTAATTTGATTTGTCAACAAGAAAACTTTAACAACAATAATATAAAGGCCTAAACATATAATGAAACCATAAAAAAACATAGTAAGGAAGTGGTATCCATCTTTATGTTAAAAGGATTAGAAAAAATGACTTTTTCAAAGAATACCTATTAGGATAGGTACTTAAATGTTTCCTAATACTTGCGTGGGTCATAGTGTTTGCCAACTGGTAGAAGGTCATCAGAATTTAAACTTTGAGATAAATAATGTGTACCTTTTGTTTACAAAAATATTAGGTGTTGAAAAAATGTAGTGATAAACTTTACTTTATGGTTCTCCCTTACACACTAAAAGTATCCATGTCTGAAAGTTGCAATAAATGCCTCTTTACAATGATGAATGGAAATATCATCATCCTGGACCATTCCAAAAATCGTAAAATAAATAATAAACCGACAAATGTTACTGCTTTACATAAGGTAAAACAGGGTATAAGAGAATAGGCGGAAATAGTTCAGAATTGCTATAATTGTAACTAATATTAAATATATGTAAATAAAAATAAATAATAAACAAATATAATGTATGTGGTTGGAAAGATAGCAGAGTATAAATTAAAAATCTGTGTATTCATTTATTGATGTCGGTATTATTTCATTTTTTTTTAAACTGTGTTCATATTAAGAATTACACAACATTGAAATGGATAATTTATCTTTTCACTTTTTTACATTTTTAAATGTAATTATTTTAGAATTAAATAAATCAATTGAGATTCTCACTAAAGACAGCACAATAGCTGTAAGTATACAATAAAAACATGAAAGCCAAATTTATCTCCCATGCAGAGAAAACCTCAAGACACATGTTTAACTATAAATTCCTCAAGTGTGTGAAAGCGTATCATCTTCAGTGAAGTAGCACATCACAACCAACAGCCTGATCAATCAACTAGATGTGGTCAACCGCAAGGGTTTCCTGGCGATATCAATTTTGAGTAGCGAAACATAAATATAGCATTTAACAGCATGCCAAGTCATTGGAACATTCCATCTAGCTGAAAAAGATGGCATCGCCTTTTAATACTAAATTGCAAATGTAGGCCTATAAATATAAAATGTGATATATACACTCTGGATGTTGCTAAAGTGTCAAATGTACAAACAGTACATTTTACAAAACCAACTAAAATATTGTATGCTAAAACCCCATATTTACTCAGATCACAAGGAGAGGAGGATGTCCACACTTGTAAAACTCCCCAGCTTAGACAATTTGATTCAACTTCACTTTGCAACGCACAATAAAATAACTATATACACAGTATAATATATCATCTCTTATATACAATATGTTGAATCTTTTTTTTCTTTGAATGCCAATGTACTGCGTCAGAAATACCTGTGGAGAAAGAATGCCGAGATGGCGTGATGTAAAGTAGAATGGGGCACTTATAGGTTGCTGCTAAATCCTGTGATACTGTTAAAAACCTTTTAAATTAGCCTTGTGACACAGGTGGAATATTCATTTAACATTAGGAAGTAAAACTACTAAAAAAGATCCCAAATTATACTAAAGAAATACACACTCATCCTATATAAATCTTATATAAATTTCATAAAATGAATATTAAGATTAATTAACTAAGTAGAAAATCAGAATGTCACATAAATCAAAATAAATGTGAAATATTGTAATGTAATTTCAATTGTTGTTATGTAATTTGTAATGCAAGCAATGGAATTTCCAGAAATGGATGAGAATAAAGTTTGAATCTTTGAATCTCTTTGAATCTTTGATTTCAGTTTCATATATAAGTACATTAAAGTGATCACTAGTTCAATGATGGTGAATCATGAATAATAACTAGCGCCCTCTATCTATAGGCACCAGGCAAGATAAGTTTCAAAAAGTTTTTATTTCTGTTTGAATCATAAAATAGTAAGTAAAAAAGTGTTGAAACAAAGCATTACTGATTGTTTTACTGTTCAATTCAACTTGGAATTAAAAGAAAACTTTTTCAGAAGAAATTTGGATACTCTACAATATCTTACGATGGTTACTGTAAAATATATTTGAATATAATTGAATTACTGCATTACAATTGAACATTATTATAATTGATGTATCCCTGAAGAATCTTGGAAACGCAGAAAACTTGAGCCAACTTGAACCATTTGGGGAAACTTGAATGAATCATGCACTTGAATTCAAACAAATTGTGCTTATTCATAAAACAATCGCACACTTTGAAAATTATACAGTAGGCCAATGTCCAGAATAATATGGACATTATTTTAGACAATTATGGAAGTATTTCATACCTAAAAAATCCAGTAAAAAAAAGAACTCCAATTACAGTTTTTTGTTACAAAAAACACAAAATTAAGAATGTTCAAAACTAATCATTTTCACAAGGTGTAAAAGAAGAATTTACCTTACAAACAATTTCAAAATTAAACCAATTTATATTTAATATACTTTTCACCCAATAACATTGGGCGAGAAATGTTTTACTAATTCAGTCAATATCAAGTTCAGTCAATAGTCTAGACATCTTGCTGTTAATGTTTCTCTCCAGGGCTTTCCTGCACAGAAGAAGTAAGGACATATAGATCACCTCTGTGAAATGCACTGGGGTAAAAAGCCACAGACTAACCCATGAAAATTTTCAGACAGACAAACAGATCTATGAATTGGTTTCTATCTTTCTCCAAAATAAATGTGTAGTTTTCCTAAGTAAAATAGCTGTTTTATATTGAAAGAATAAATAGATTCATTAGCCAACAAAGTAAATTAGAAAACAAAGTATAGAACATTTAAATTTAACTTAACGAAAAGGAGAAGACAACAAAAATTTAATTGATGCCAACAATTGTTAAATATCAGGGACTATCTACTAAAGGTAAATGCAAATAATTGCCAGACCTGGAGATATTAAAAAACCAGAAGAAAGTTTTTCAATAATTGTAATGAAAAAAGATTTTGACAAAAATAATCCAATTTTATGTATCTAGATTATCATTTTACTCTTAGTTTGTCGAAATAAATACAATTACGAACAATTAATTACCGACAACAACGGATTTCAGCAGGGTTCCAGTGACATTGACCCAAAAGTCACAAGCACCCATTTTGATGATGTATCCTTGTTCCAAACATCTTATACCACAATTATCTATCTCTAATGCTTGTCTATTGAGCAGTTTCCTATAGTATAAGTCAAGGGTAATAGTAATACTGTCTATCCTATTAAATATAAAGTATGTAATCTTTGAGTGGTGTAAACAATGTTTACAATTTTAGTGGTCAAACGAGCATAAAGGTCAGACGTATGGTCACTCTTGACCCTGGGTGGATTACTGCTTATAAAGTACCTACATTTTATTAATTATCTTTGACAAATAAAGTACTCATGAACTTGGACAGAAGTGCAATAATATTATCTGATTATTGTGGTTAACTATCATTCCTCCCTTCCCATCTCAGTAGTCCTGGTTCAGTCATGGACATGGGGAAATTTCTGCTTTGAGTGAACACTATATACCTGCATCTCAACTTATTAGTGCAAAATAGTGGAAGGTCGAACATGATTTTTATTGACGTTACACAATAAATACTAAAACTATAGTATCATGTTAACGATGTCGTTCCACACCTTGTGGTAAAAAAAAAACTGTCAAAAGAATTGTGGTACATCCATTTATTTCCTTGTAGTATCGATTCCTTTGGGATTTAGGATTTGGGATTTGATTTTGTAACAGTATGTACAGGATAAGACGTTGTCTGTGGGAAGCGTCATGTACCTGTCATTCCTTGTTAAACTCCCTATGGAATTAAATATAGCCTTGTCATTCAATTGCTAGTATGTATACTCATTTCATGAAGATTATATGATTTATAATCAAATTTATGATTTCATAAATCAAAAAATATTATGAATATTTCCATCATCATCATCATCTAAATCAAAAAACCTTTCTTACGTTTTGTGACGTTATAGACAACCTTAAAACGTGACAAACTAATAAACAACTATTTTGCTTTGCTTCCTATTGGTACTAAAATTACTGAAGCGTACAAGTCTCTATCAGCATCCTCCCACTTGCAACCATCAAATCAAAAAATAACAAAGTACAAAGCACCTACTAAGTTCTAAATTCTCACACTAATGGAAACTGAACCGACGTCATATTCCAATCAGGATATATTAATCAATAAAATATTAAATTAATAATCGACAGGTCAAAACATATTGGGTACTATGTGGTTTTGTATTAGTTGTCAATCAATGTTGAATCCCTCGTTGCTACACAATTCCTGGACGTTAAGTAGAATGGGTGTGTTGGAAGTCATTGAACCTATAACATAAGTTTTAATAGGGCTATTGCAAACTTGGGAATGATTATTATTAGTGAATAATAATACTAATAATTGAAAGCTGAAATTAATATATAACATAACACGGATATGGTCAGATGTTGACCACTCATCTTTTAAAGCCAAGTTTTGTATCCGTATTCAGTCAATGTCCAAGACTTAACTTCAACCATCTTGAGACTTGGAAAATCCTTCAAAAAACATTTTGTTTTCATTTTAGAAATCTTAAAATGAGGCAAATCTATTTGGCAGATTCCATCAGGTCATTGACATTGACACTATTATCTGCATTTTTTTTACCTAATTCAAGTTTTTAACTAGTAACAACTAATAGTAGGAAAATTAGATAGATCTACATGCAACTGTAGAAATACTGGAGAAGTAATTGTTTTATGTTGAGCTGTTTCTCTAATTAAAGAAAGAATATGTGATTACCTAACTGAAGTAAAGATTCTTATGTCAAATTCCAGTGCTTTATTTTTAACCCAGCCCACCAACATACCTATAGGGTAGTAATTCAAGACTCATTCGTACCAATTCAATCCTTGTTACGGCTCGATAGGAAATAGTTAAGGAATAACAATGTGTGTTATTTTAATCAGTGCAGACATGACCAAACATGGTACCAGAATCGCATTTGCATCAACAGGTTCAAAACAGTCTTGGTCCAAAGAGTCTCCTAAGGTTAATTAAACCATAATTCCTAGACACCTGTATCGAAAATGAGAATGGAAAATAATATGATCTAATTCAATTTCAACATTTCTCAATTTTTAATTTTATATGTCTGTAATTTTAAATTAACTTATTAGAATTTTAACTCATTAATTAATTATATAATGTAATTCAGTATATTTGTTTCACACTGTCCAATTGCCTATTTCAAATGTATTATCTTTTTTTTTTATTGTGGACAAATAGTAATTGAATGAAACGAAATGTGTCACAAATTAGAATTCATTCAACATTATTTTTCCTCTTTTCGGCACCTAGTAGTTTTATCTTGCCTGGGGGTCTTTTTGTGGTAAACTGACAACAAAAATATTTTAAATATTGTCTACCTTCCAAAGTAAACATTTTTATAAATTATATTCAATAAATAACTATTAAATATGAAATTTAATCACGATACAATATAGTGATCATATTAGTTGATGATATCCGGTTTGCCAATAAGCTGATCAAACATAAAATCAGGCCACCTCGATGATATTGTCACCAAGTGTCTGGTGACGGCGTGAGACCAGACGACGAACATACTGCCACAAGTTTGGCTGCTGCTGATTTCAGACATTGAAACTTTTTATATTGTTAGTCATCTTTTCCAAATATAGATTGAGAATTATGAATTTAATTATTTTATATTTTATTTAATATCTATTTCTCATACATCCTAAAAACCAACTATAAAATCCAGAAAATGTAAAAACAAAACAACAAATATTGTAGCTCAACAAAGGTTAGGCCAGATCACCTCTATTTCTCATTAAACAATAAAAATTTTCTTAACGCGACATTTTTGCTGGAAAATATATGAAAATCTTTATCGAAAATGAAAGTTCTAGTCATTTTGATAAATTGGAACCTTCTTAACACCTGTTGAAATAGGGAAACAATCCAAGGCTACGTGTATCCGCTTATACATAAGAATTTCCTAAGATCAACATTTTAAAAATTAGGATAAATGCGTGTTTATATAAATTCTGAATTGCCTCATTGTTTGAAATTATTCAGGTAGAATAATTACATCTTCCCTTCGAAACAATTAGTTTATTTTTGCACTAAATTATTGGTGAAAGAGTTTTAGATCACATCATACATATCTCAATAAATTCTTTTACACAAGATTTCTGTAAACGCTATACTAGTCATGTTCATCCATGTGCTATACCGGATATGTATAAACATCACAGGCACAGAATAAATTCTAAACTGCTCGGTGATATAGTGAAATTGAATTAATTAATTTGAAACGATAAAGATGAGGAAATCTGTGAGAATGAGAAAAAGTTTCCCCAACCGAGATTCGACCCCGGAATCTTCTCCTTCATATGCAGATGTTCTATATATATATATGTGTATATGTATTGTTCCCATTGTAATACATTTCTATGTGATATAACCTTGTACTTTCAATAGGCCATAATGTATTAGAACGACTTTTTGTTCAGACATAAATAATATTTAAATAAATTTTCACATCCGGTCGTGTTCTTGGAAATAAAAAAAGAAGATAAATCTACTACTTGAAAGAAAATTAGTTCCCTCTCGTAACCAAGCACCAAAATTACGACACTAAACTTGAAACTCCAAAAGTTCACAACCAATGTAATTGGAACTTTTAAAACTGGCATCATGAACACACCAAGATACGTGATTGGTCACATATCATGTTAACAAGATGGTGTTCTTGCATTCTGGAGATTGTTATCGTCTGTGACGCAGTTCCTGTTGTCACAATAACTACGTCAGTTTCCCTTCTGGGTCACTATAACTTCTAGGTTCCATCAAGATAAACAAAGTATGGCTGTTGAATGATTTGATATCCCCCCTCTGCAAATAATGAACTTTATAATAATTTTTTTTTATCAGTGAATCCTCATAATAATATATAAACTATCTAAACAAAAATTAATAATTAATTAATAACTACTAAGAATGTAACATTCAAATTAATCAGAAAAAAATTCTTTTTATTAATTTAACAAATATTCTATTAGTTTTACTTTTTAATGAACTTATTCTTTCATAATTTCATAATTTTTTATTTTTTTAAGCATTACAAATAAAAATATATATTAAAACAAATATATACTGTACAAGAATTTGTTAAACAATAATTAAAATACATTAATTTGAGCTTTTACAATAAAAAGTCGTTCAAATGTGGGTCACTAAATTAGTAATAATCAACTTGTGGGAAGTTAAGTGCATCTTAATCCTAAAGTCCCACTTCAAGAAACATTAATTTCTGTGTACTTAACTTTCCTAGTAATTATAATACATAGATTAAAATTTAATTCTTGTCAAAAGTTTAAAGGAAAAGATTAAGATTAAGTATTCAACAAAAACCACCACTCACAATCCAACAGATAAAGTTTACCAAAACCACAGGAAGTTTCTAAACAGAGGGAGTAAGACCCATGCATGGAACAATCATCAAGCAGGCTATATATCTCAATCCAAACTGCCTGTCCAGCATGAGTTGTGACTGACAATACACAAGGAACAAACTGAGAGAACAAACATTTTGCTCAGGAACTGAAATACGTAGATACTTTCAAGATGAAGTTATTGGCTGGTTTATTGGTTGTCTGTTACCTGCAAGCATCATTAGCGTGCTATTGCTCGTTAGATCATCCACAAAAGAAGTATTGCACAGCGGACTATGGTGAGTATTAGTACTAATAATACTAAATTCTTTACTTACAGTCATCTCTTTGCAACTTAGAGTTTAATAACTCAGCAGATTCGAAATGGACATTTTTATTTTTAAAATAGGTTTTAAATATTGAATTATAACCTCAGAATGTGCCAAAGAAAAGCAAGCATCTAAGCCTGCAACTTGCAGTAGTTTTTAACAATGATATTTATTTATAATGAATTGTATGAAGTTATATATGAATAATCAACAAGATATATTTGCATAACATTACCGGTGAATCTGTATTAATTCATTTGATTAATTTTGGCAAATAACAGTAACAACATTAACTTTTATTTAAAATAAAATATTAAACAAATCATATTTCGATAAAATAATTATTAAAACGATAATTAAATTAATTTTTAAGGACATGAATCATTCATTCAATTCCCATATCATTTCATATTTAGTGGCACACTGTAAAATTGACCCACCAATAAATTATTTATAAATAGGCCAGGAAAAAAGTGCACATAATTCATGCATTTTTTGTATAATGTAATGTATGTGTTTTGAGATAATTAACTTTTTCTCTCGCGATACATGTGTTCTTAACACTTTCAATGTGGAACGTGAAAGCGAAACTCAAAACCATGCATATGGTAGTAATATTTAAAACGAGTCTGGGTCGTTATTTACAAAAACATTAACTCTTGATGACCTGTATAAAGTTCAATATGTTTAAATATCATATTATTTTGATGGAAAACTATTTTGTAAATATCAGGCAAAGTACAAAATTCTTAATAGCCAACAACATTATTCTCACTCCTGAGGATGATCAAAGCATATTGATCGAAACATCGAGAAACTCAACAGTTCTTTTCAGAACTAATACACGTTGTGTACCGCAAACTTGATATCAACATTTGATTTTGCCATGCAAACCTTCAAACAAAACATGATTTTGTTTGTATCATCAATATTACTAAGATCATAGAAAAAGTATATTTTTAGTTCATCCAAGTTTTGTCAAAGGATACATGATACCTTTTTAAATTTTGGTAGAAAGGATGGATTTAATACCACAATATTGTCTTTGCAAAAAACATTATTTATTTATGACTTTAATGAAACTAGATTAAAAAGTTAAATTTCACAAGCTTGAACGGCTCCACTAATTCTTTATACAATAGTGTCATGCAATTGATAGGAAATGGTATTACTGTAGTAGATATCAGGAAACAGATATAGAGAAATAATGCCTTTAGGTCGGGCCTGGGACCTGGTTTATCACCCAGGGTACAGTGGAGATTTGCTAGCATTCTTCTGGCTCCCCTTGGGCTCGTGGCACTAACTGCAAGTCACTTAAAGCTTGAGAAAGTTGGCGTTTGTAATTGGCTAGAGAAATTATGCATAAATTACATTGTTTTTTAAGGAATTAAAGTAAGTAATGAGACAATTTAGATGTCAAGATCTAATTATAAATTTGAAAATGTTAATATCCAGATAATTAATAATCAACTACAAACTAATATTTTCCAATTTATCCTTCAAAATATTGTATTGTTGCCAAGAATAACATGGTTTTGCTCCACTTAACACAATTTAAGAGCTTAATTTATTTCCATTGCATTAAACAATATTAATATGAGATATAATTCATCTATATTAGAATCTATATAATTCTTCAACAAAAACTAAATCGTTAATCTAAATGGACTAAGCCAATGACCCTAATTCTTGTTCCTAATCTCAAAAGACCTAAGATTTGTAATCCACCTGCCATTTTAAAGATATTTTCTTAAAAATGAAAAAAGTTTCCAAACTAACACAACTTATTTAAAACTGGAAAATCTTTTACTTCACAGTGTTGTAACAAAAATTTTAGAAATTATAGTTCAAAAACTTTTATTCCAGTACTTTCCACAACACATTAAAAAAAAAAATTTTTTTACTATATAAACTTTACTTTTTTTAAAGTTTTGCAATATAGTTGGGTTGAATCGCCTTATTGAAAGGGCTTCACATTATAACTAGTCATTCCATATCCTATTTCACTTTTAATCCACCTTAAGTTTTTTGCCAATACCTCATAATTGTGAACATCAGGAAAAGCCAGTGGTCATGTATGAAAGCATGTTTCTAATAGGATTTTGTAAAGAGTTAATCCAGATTCTATGAAGATTTGGCCATATCCCACTATGAATGAGTAACTGTCACTGAACATTCACAGTGTTGAACTTTTTTCCTACGAAAGATTTTCAAATAATAAACATTGGGAAGATTTACTTTGTAATTTGAGACAACTTGTTAATTTCTATTTCTTCTCTGAACCTTAAACAATCAAACAAAAAGAAAAATGCTCTTATCAATTTCTCCGAATTCTAACAGTACATTCATAAAAATTGTTCAATAACCTGGCAACCCAGATGGTTTTACTTCCCAAACATGACTTTTCCCAAACAGATAATAATGCTGCTTGGTTTGTTTTCCTGTGAAACAAAAAGATTTAATTCAAAGCAGTACACTTTTAATTAATTTACTTGGCTCTACCTCTTCTTTTAACCACAAAACAATTCAAAACTGGTAGAGATATTGAGGTGTTGTTGAACTGAATATGGGCCTGTACACCAGGCAATAATAGCAGGATAGACAGATAGCTGATTTTGTGGTTACCACTTTCTTCTCAACATCCTTGTCTTCACGGGGAACCTCTAACTTAATTAGAGATAATAAAGTGAATTTTAATAGGTAAATGTCAATGCTGATACTGATGTATGAAGAAAAGTATTTTGTTTGGAAACAAAGTTGTAGCATTGCAACATAGCATATAATTGTCCTTTAAAATTTTCTTTATTGCAGCTATTCGTGGGAAAATAATCACAAAAGAAAACGTTTACCAACATGTTGAACCAACAACTAAAGCTCCAGTTGAGAACGAACCAATCCAATCAATGGTTAGATTTGCCGAACCTGTCGGATTTGGTGGTGGACCAGTTGGATTTGGTGGCGGACCTGTCGGTGTTGGAAATACACCAATTGATTCCAAGAGACCAATCGCAATCAAGTACTTTGTCCGTGTTGAGAAGATTTATAAGGGAAAAGACCTTATGACGGACAAAAAGGTTGAGATCATCACGCCACCAACAGATTCACTTTGTGGGGTTGTAAACTTAGAGGTCAACAGTGTTTATCTTCTTTCAGGTAAATATGCTATCCTATAAAAAGAAATTAGATGCAAAACTGCATATTCACACAAAAATGGCTAATGAAATTACCTTGAATAACTACTTGTAAAAGGTTAACTGTTCGTGTTTATCTTCTATCAATTGCATTAACAAAATATCATATTACAGTATATGATATTTATAAATTAGATACAGAACTGCATATTCCTCAAATTGGCCAATAACATTAATTTAAATAATTAATGATGGCAGTAGTAAAACATGCAAAACCAAGAACAACTAATAGAATACAAAACAATACAATATTCAAAGGAAATTATTAAAAAAAATATTTCACAAGGTCAGGGTTACTATAAAAAGTTTTTCTATGTTTTTATTAACTTTTTTCCTTGACAAGTGGTTAGAATTTATGAATAACAAAACTATGTACCTTTTATTAAATAGGTCGTAAGTGGGAGAATGACCTCCGAATAGAAACTTGTGGTTGGATCGCCAAATATGATGATTTATCCAGACGACAACGACAAGGTCTTAAGAAAACGTACAACAACTGTGACGATTGTCAAGTAAGTATTTAGTTTAATCATTTTTAATCCGATTTCAAAATTTGTATCGCTTATAAAACGTTCCCTTAGAATTGACCAAACAATAAGTTGTATACCCTTTTCAAATGCATTCATTTTAAACTGTGTTACTGTATCCCTATAGTTACTCTCCTATTCAGTTTAGCTTTATCATCCCCTGTCGGATGTAACCCTCCTCATGTGTCTGCCAATCCCATCTGTTCTGTGCTGTCCTCGCCCACGTGATGCCTGCATACTTTGTAATGTCGTCCCTCCATCTCCGTTTCTGCCTTCCCCTTTTTTTTTGTGCCAGTTCTTGGTTGCCAGTCTGTCATACATTTTGTCCACCTGTTGTCATCCCTTCTTGCAAGGTGTCCCGCCCAACACCATTTTGCTTCTTTTATTTTGTTTATTATATCTTTGACTTTAGTCAATTTCCTTATTACTGTGTTTCTGATTTTGTCCCTAATTGTCACTCCAAGCCTTTCCATAGTTACTCTCCTATAGAGGACGTCAATTAATTTGTTGATATTTAGCAACAACTGGAAAATACTGTATTTTAAATTTCATTCCTAACATTTTTCTTTTTTTAGATCCAACTATGTTATGGACCATACTGCCCATCAAAACAGGAGGGTCTGTGTATGTGGGACTCTTCCGGTCTTTATGAGGATTGCGAATCAAAATATGCCCACTGTATGGAGAACAAAAAAGGAAAGTGCATTTGGAATGGAAAATCTGATTATAAAGCATGTAAAAGTAAGCGTGAAGCTGAAAAAGAAGCACGCACGCCATAGATTTAAGTTTATAAACATAATCTTTTTCCTGTCTAAAGTGTTGAGTGTGACTTTTTTACAAAGTTTGTACAAATTGTATATTAAAATTAACTTTAGAATGATGGTTGTATATAAATTAAACATAAAATATATGTGATCCTCTTTAAGTAAAGATTGACTTTATAATCAACCAATGAAATAGTTAAAAATGTGCAACTCTTAAATTATTTTTTAGCTCTATTAAGATGAAAAATGAGTTGTTGAAGAGAAGCTGATTATTAAATTAATTATAGTTTAGTAACTCGAAAAAGATATTTATGGTTTATTAAAAAAAAGATTGTTATTTTAACAACGAGGAGGGAATAAAATTCCAAAGATTATGTAAATTCATGACTACAAGTTTTTTTATTTTAAAATCTCTGAATTATGAAATTTCATTATAAAACTCTGTGGGGACAAAAGTGCACAATGATGTTACCTAATAAGGTGTCTTTCTTAAAAGGCGTGTGTTAACGAAATAAGGTTTTATTTAGGTATAATAAGGTCAACACATCATTTCAAGTTCTATAAATCACACATTTTAAATTCCTAAGGAGGAGAATCTTAACAGCTAGAATATTATATAAGATTGATTAAAACTGAAATACTTTACTAAAAAAGAGGAAGCAGTCGAAAGTGAGTCATAATTTATATGACATAAGCTGTCACAAAAAAGCTGAAATAAAACCCCTCAAAAATGTATAAAATTTAATAAATTTAAAATGGCAAAATGTTTATATTTCAATCTTCAACAAAAAACCATGGCGTTTAACAAATTCACATTTCTTTTTCAAATGAATTCCTTATCCATGTCTATATTATTGTCAATGCCAATATATCTTTTTTCTGAAACTTAATAATGAAATAGAATGAAATACCAGAAAAATGTAACTAGAATAGCACACAAAGAGAGAAATGGAAATTTCTGACCAATATGATGAGCTAACAACAAACGCCAAATTTAAAATCACAATTAAATAGTAACACGTGCAATTTGTGATACAATATTATATTTTCTTATCATAAGCTTATTACGAATCATTACAGACATAAATAAATCATATCAAATCATCTGACTTGCTCAAAAGTAATTGTTTCTTGATCCTGGAGCGTAATTCCTGTATTACAGTCCAATAAGGAAATGAATCGGTTTGCTTTTAAGACCTCGTACATGAAGTGGTGATGACCAAACATGGAACATAGAACCTACTTGACTTTACACCAATAATCCCAAGTGACACTATAACAAACTATTGTAATTGTTGTCTCGTAATAACTGTCATTTACATATGCTAAAGTACTTTATTTTAAGACATAATAAGCTAATCTAATCATCTAAAAATTTATTCTTTTAGAGAACAAAAACATTTTCAATCAAAACAGACAACAATAGGACCTCTGCTAAATTATCTATGTACAGAAACCATAGATTTTTAACAATAGAAACCTCTTTAACTAGAAGATAAGAAACAGAAAAGGCCACATTTACCATTTGATTGCAAACTGCCTTCGCCTATTTTTTCCACATAATTTTTTTATTTGCATCCTATTCTTTTTTAGCACACGCAAAGGTAAACTGGAGAATGTCGTATCTTAGAAATCATATGCATCTTTACATTTTTTCCTTGATTGAAGCCAATATTTTAAGGGTTAACTGCTACAAAATAAATTAGAACGAATGAGTCAACAAATCACGAGACAAACGATTCTGTCTGCGAAATCTACTTCGTGCAGTTTACAAACCTTTCTAATAAAACAATACATTGTCAACGATTTTTTCAGCAATCTCACGATCGAAGTTGGCAAGATTAACTAACTTCTTAGATATTAAACAAGAAATCTTAAAATCTAATCAGCTATAATAAGACATTTGATTAAAAGCCAGGTGTTATGTTACGAATAATCTGATACAGGTCCTAGGGGGATGACGATGACAGGTGTCATTTATGCAAATGAACCAAGGGTATTTAGAGTCACCTAATTTCGAGAACCTACGAGAATACACGCTTCTTCTGTTTTGTTAAACTCTACACGTAAGGATTTATTTCAATGAAATATGTAACATTGGAGAAGTTTGTAACATTAGATCATGATACTTTGTTACTGTACATTTCACAGAAATAATGAATGCTGTAAGATGATTAGATTAAATGATTGTCGCTTTTTGAATAGTTTTCAAGTTAATATGTGTTAGTATGCATCAAGTATACAGTAGACCTTATACATGCATACAACTATTCAGATTAAAACAATTTTGCTACAAACACAAATCAGAGAAAAGAGCCTGGAGAAGGAAAATTGTCAAACCTTCGACTTTCTACATCAGCGACAACTGCAGCAGACACTGCCACGCCAACATTGGCCTTGGTAGGCCACAAACGACAGTGCAAAATTTGACAGTTATTTGTTATGATTGAGGAGGCACAACCACATATCTCATAAAAAACCATTTTAAAATACAAACCAAAGATTGACAGAGGCCTTTATAAGCACACAACCACGTATCTCATAAAACCATTTAAAAATACAAATCACAGATTGACAGAGGCCTTTATAAGGACACAACCACCTATCTCATAAAAACCATTTTAAAATACAAACCACAAACTCATGTGACCATTCACAGATCCCGCACGACTCTTCCCGGCAAAATATCCCAATTACTTTTCGCATTTTGAACACATGGTGTATGATGTAAGAGTTTTTAGACTTATCTGAAGCTATTAACCTAATTAGGCAAAGCAACATCTTTACCAGGACTTATAGTATCACTTAAGTACGTCTGTAAACTTAAGATATTCTGACCAATTATGTAACAACTTGAAACTTTGCCAAATTTTTCTAAAAATACAAATTATGAATGAAAGATCAATTGTTTTTAACACGTTTACCTTGACCTTTCAATAAGGTGTTTCAATCGTTTTTTTAATTAGTTTTTTAATAGAATTTGGGAAATGTTATTATTTTTTTGTTTTTGGGATTATATTTTTTTATTCATTTCCACGGATTTCAGATTTTTTACTTGTGGACAACTATTACAAAACTAATTAATAAAGCATTTAGAAGATGGTATTGTCAAATAATTTGTTTCCTTGTTTTTTGGGTTATTTTTTTTATTCATTTTAAATTCCTAAGTCTACGTCAATATGTGCAAAACAAACCATGGAACAAAGGCTAGAAATTATACTTATAAAGCTAGACATACTTATAAGGCTAGAAATTTGAAAACTGCAGGCATATAATATTTTATTTTAAAGTAAAGAAAAACTATCAATGTATTATCAATTTCTTAATATAAACAATATAATACTACTATGGAATAGAAACAATGATTTAATTTTGTAACTAATCACCGCACAGAATTCTTGAAACCTCTTCACAATTGAAGATAAGCGTCTAGGCACATTATTAAAAAATGAGAAATGACGCAAAACCACAGCAATGCACAACTTCCCACTTCAGGGGCAACGACAAATTAATGAATGCCCATTAGAGAGGTGTACAATCCTATTGTTTAATGCTGAATGTCTGTGTTACTACAGAAAGAAACTGTGGATTGATGTGACGGGAGAGGGTTAATAAATGGATGACTCATATTTGCAGAAAAAATGGAGAATGAAATATAAGCTGTCTCAAATATGTTAAAATGTTGGTTAAAGATGCTCGGATGGATGCCAGAAAGAAATCTAGGGGAAGACAGATATAAATGTAGGGGAAGAAAGGGGATCCAGGGATTAACAGACAGGGATCTAGGGGCTGACAAGCAGGGATCCAGGGGCTAACATTCTATCAAGATCAATCTTCCATGGTAGAATTCTTGTTCGTCACATTGTTCGTGACTGGGAGATGTCTTAGAACTGTGAAACCATTTGTATTTTAAGGCCAACTTTGAGTATTGCTGTTTAATATAGCTGCTTAACTTTTCCTTCACCTCCCTTTTTTAGAAAATAAAATAATCTGATAAATCTATTATTTTCTTGGTTCGACCTTAATAAGGTAGTTGAAAAATTCAAAAATATTACTGAATTTAAAAAAAAAGTAGGTTATGAACAAGTATGATTGTTGAGATAAAAATGTTTTCATGTATCATGATCTTAAGATGTTACTAAAAAAAAAGATGATATCTTGAGGGGTCAGATCAATTGACAGAACACCTGTTAACGAGGTTGTTGTTGCCAAAACATGGAAAACACATTGAATGATGTAGTGTTGCAAGTCAAAATTACATTCCATTGGCATAATACACTGATTGTTGGAAGAAACTTTGTCATGATGATCAAAGCACGTTTTCATGAGTGTAATGCATAAATTAATCAGTTATCGCAGTTTGTTCAACTTTGTTGTACAGAAATATAACCATATATGGGCATAGGATGTTGAAACTATAATGTTTAGACGGATTTTGTTATTTATACAATTATATTGGCAGTACAATCACACACACACAAATAGTAAGGAATTATAACATTGGCAATTATTTGAACTCCACACACCTTTTCTATGTGAACTATATATACTAAATATCTACATTCAGAATGAACCATTATAACTTGATTTATTGAAATTTAATGAAAGCAGAATGTATATATCCAGAATCAAAAGAAATTCAATTACATATCTCAATGACTTTCCATCTAATTTCTGCAATGTAATCTACTGCGTCTCTTGTATTACATTTGTAAAATCTAGGTTGGACTATTATTGTAAAAAATGGCTGAATTAATGATAATACTATAACTATCAGAGAGATGCATGCATAATAATTCAATTACAATTCTTCTAATTTAGGCCTACAACAAAGGGAGGTGAAATAGTGAAGCGAGAGAGATTGAATGGACATCAGAATGGTACACCAAGAGTAGCTCCACTGAAAGCAAGAGAAGAGTGGGAAGACCAAAAGAAAACTGGAGAAGAACGATGGAAAGGAACAAGTTAGGGTACGGGATATGGAAAGAAGCAACGACCGCAGCACAAGGGAAGCATGGAGAACAGGAGTGCCCTATCTTCATGTGTAAAAAAAATATAAAATTAATGAAAATGAAAATCTTTCTGTTAGAAATAAATAAACTCTGTATAATAAAATATCTTATTATGGCCCTTCTTCAAATACTAGGCCTAATTGTACTGTACATTATTTACTTTCTATTCTGTGAAATCATTGATTTCTTCAACACTGCCCTCTAGAATAAACATTTCATTTATTATTTAGACCAAAGCTGGCAGTATGTCTAGTGTACATGGTTCCCTTTAAGAAAAAGCAAGGAAATGGCAATCTTTCAGCCTCCATTGCTTCAAATCTAGTCCAACATCAAAGTTTTGTTTTTGAATTTTATTATGTAACCATGAGACATTATTTAAGGAAAAAAGCTAGATAAGTTATGGAAATAGAACTAGAGAATACAGATCTCGGCTAATTATTCCAACAATCGATAATAAATGAGTGAAACCTAGGCAAAGCATCAAATTTACATTTAAATTGTTTTTAGAAACACTTTACACATAGCCACACATAGACACTAAAAAAGTGGTAAATATTACCCGAATTGATCTTCAATTTCTGGAGAAAAAACTTTGTTTATTGTCCTAATTCTAACTTCTTTTGTATAAAAGCACAAGAAGTTCTTTGGTAGGCCTAGAATTCTGCATCCATTTCGAAAATTGAAACCAAACATTCTCATGTAGTTTATAAGTGACCTTAAAACATAACACGCACAGGAATTTTAATGGTAATTTCTATAGATATTTACATATATTTATATTTCTTTTAATCCATAACAACTTGTCAGACACTCTGTCTCGATTTGTTACAACATGTTGGAATTTTTCATTTCTTTTTATTCATAATTTAAAATCACACATCAATACTAGAAAAATAAATTAAGTTTAATTGATTAAAGTAATCTGGTTAATACTTATTTGACAGTGATTTAAAAATCGTTAATTTCATATTTTCGTGCATATGTAGAAACTAAAAAGTTAATCCAAACATATTAGGGGGCTTTTGATTTGCGAAGACCTACGTTAGGTCATGTTAATTCATTGTGCGCAATCTTTACTATATCTTTACTCAACACAGTTTTGGTGGTTTCAAAATCCAGTTGATAACCATTGACACATCTATGCGTAGATCGACCCAAATCGCCCCTAAGTCTAAGCCCCTAAATATATACACATATATATGCTCTTGTAATTTGTATCAAAAATATCAAAAAGAAGATTATGAAACACAACCCAATGTTATTCACCTACACCATCAATAATCACTGTCTTATGTATGTGTCTGAATACATTGAATATAATGAATAATAATATATTCATTCCTACGAACACAGGGCTTAAGGGGTAACTGTCTCCCTGATCTCACATGGGACTGCCAGAATGGCGTCACATGGTTTAAAGTGAATTAAGATCACTAATGGGTAACTACGAATCTAGCTTTGAAGAAATGCTCTTTCATAATTAGAATCAATCTCTACATCAGAATAACAACTTCATTTAAAATTCATTGGTTTACATATCAACCCGTCATGCTATAACAAAATATTCACACTTTTTCGTATATACATATGTTTAGGTACGATACATGAAGATATAAAATTAAATGATGCTTACATTGGTCTACACCAAAGATTTGTTGTTTTGCAGGCTCTAAAATTCGACAACATTCCTGGTTTTTCCTCGTGCTCCTGGCAAAAACCGGACATATATGTCAACAATTATTAAGAAAGTTTGAGGGACATGAAATCTGAACACAAAATACCCAGAATTCAAAGAGCACAAGTTCAATTTAGCAAATGATTACAGGGTAATTAGAGTCACATTGAAATAAATCATTCTTAAAATGAATATATTTCTACAGTACCTCCAAATTACTAGATCAATAGATAATCATCCAAGTTTCTTTAATTGCTTTCACATCGGCAAGTTTTTGCCAAAAGATAAGAAGATCATATGTATGGTAATAATTAATTAGTTCGATATTAGTTTTAGAAAATTTCTCCTACCATAATTACTACTACTAAAAAAAACTGATGACCATCATCATCAAGCGGACACATCTGAAGTTCACAATGCCATGCCATAGTTCTTTGAAAAATGGGATGAATTTAGCAAAAAACACCTTTCTTCACTAACTTTAGATTCATCTGAGGTCTATTACAAGTGTCCAAACAAATCTGCAGTTACTACTACTTATACAAAGTGTTCTCCTATCGTTCTACTAATCACCTTGATCAGTTTCTATATTTAGCAACAAATTAATGTTGGTGAATAGACAAGTCGATAATTCACTGTATCTTCAGGTTCATTACTGGTGTTAGTATAAAATTTATCTACAGAATAAATTGTTTTATAATTATTTGCAGATGAAAGAGCTACTCAATTATTATGAATGTTCAAACGCTGAGGTTTAGTTTAAGAGATCAATTAGTAAAGATGAGTGTAGATTTAAAGAAACATGACAATTTTGATTTACAAGAATGAGAAAAGGAAAAACATCAAAAAGTTTAGAGGTATAACCATAAAGAAAAACAGGCAAGCCTAAATAGCCCCCTCTATTGGCTGATTATTGTTTTAAACTTTTTTTATTGAATGCCTAACTGACACTAAAAGCGTTCCAACATACCAACAAAAAAAAGTAAATTTAAAGAAAAAAAACATGTAAAAGAAATGAAGAAGAATACAAATAGAATGAATGAACAACTGAAAGGAAGCAGGAAGAAGACGAGGAAGACAAATAAGAACTTTATTCTGGACAATAACTAAAGAGGAAATGGAAAATGCTTTAGGAGGGTTATATTAAGCAGTGGATCACATAACCAGATGGTGATGTCATTGTTATAGTACAAATTACAATAGAAGTGGTTAGGTTTTGCTCAACTGAACTGGCTGATTTTCGCTGATCTTACAAAGTAACTAGAAAAGATGCCCAAGGTGTTACGCTTGCAACAGGACTTGATACACTCTCATATGTGAATAAAAAAACATGTTTGTTACCTACCTATATGTTAACTATCTTCACCTTTCTAAAAGCATAAAAACTTCATAGATAGAAAAATAAAATGGGAATAACAACATTTTAAGTAAAGATAGCAAATAATTTATTTGCTGAAGAATTGTCACAACAGTGTGTTAATGATGTCTTACAGTATCCATGTTTCGATAGTTGCTACCACCCATCTGTTAATATAATATCATACTGACCGGGCCTGTAATTAAAGCTGTCGTGTGCGTGTTTGGTCAGAATTTGACAACAGCGGGGTGGTAGCTTCAGGCTACAAACTTAGCCCAGGTGCAAGACGCGTTATGAACCTATATCCTGATGTGAGCATGACAAGGATATTGAGTAAACCAAATAATCATAACAAGTTTGACATCAAAGACAAATAAGCAAGTACTTCAGTGTAGTTCACAAAGTTGACTTTGAAGATTAACTGAAAATTAACAATTAATGTTTCACTGAAATGATGCTAATTCAATAATAAATGCTACAAAGCATAGATGAAATTGCTCCAATAACATTATGGAATATTATTTAACAAAGGTAGAGAGTTATGGAGTTAAGTACGCAGCTAAAAACTTAGAAAAAGGTCGGCAAACATACCTCACAGAATAATATAAAACATAATTTTTTGATGAGGTTCGACAAAGTCATGATAAAGCAAACTTAAGTGTGCAACAACAAAGAAACAGTTGTGTTGTGTATTACATGGAAACAGGTCGCCCAACAGGCATCTACCTGGTTAAATAAAAACATAGAGTGCAGAGTGGAATTTTAAAAGCTTTAGGTAACATTAAGTAGTTGTACTCAACTGAATTCTTTAAGCTATCAATTTAAACAGCTTCTGGCGAGGGGTAGGCCTAATAATTGTAATATAAACAAACACAAACAATTGTAACAACAAATAAACGTTCGTTATTTCTCTTAAAAACATCCGAGGGTGGTTACTATGAGAAAACTATCAGGGAATATTTATTTAGTGGACAAGAAAACAAAGCATGCTAAATCAAACTTTCTCTTATTCTCTAAAAGTACCGGTGGAATTGGATAAAATAGAATGAAATAATCACATACAGTCATTAAAAAATATAAAGATTCTTTACACTATTTTATTTTCAATAGAGTACAAGCAGCTTTCATTATGCGATGACTAAGAAATCTTTTAGAAGGCTTAAAGTAAAATGATTAAAAAATTGATTATGCACATAATAGTGGAAGGTTTGGTAGATTAAAAACACATAACCTGAGCTTAGCAATAATCCTAGCACTTATGATTCTATTGAAATAATTACACATAGTTAATTTACTTCATGATTGATGCAAATTGCACTGTCAGCAGTCAATAAATTGAAGTCATTATGGAATGCGATATATACAATTTATGAGAATGGACACTTAAGTCATGCCCAAGTTGATAAGTGTTTGGTGTGAAAATGTACAGCGAATGTCCACACTAGGTACTGACCTGGGTACTGACTTAGTGTGATGTACAGAGAACGTTCACACTAGGTTCTGACTTAGTGGGATGTACAGAGAACGTCCACACTAGGTACTGACTTAGTGTGATGTATAGGGAATGTCCACACTAGGTACTGGCTTAGTGTGATATACAGAGAATGTCCACACTAGGTACTGACTTATTGCAATGTACAGAGAATGTCCACACTAGGTACCGACTTAGTGCGATGCACTGAGAACAACTGGTAAATACTCAGTGCTGCTTCTTCAAAAAAATTATCGATAGAAAGACTATTTTTTAACACATCGTTTCCAAATAATACGTTTATTAGAAAGTTTGAATAAGTAGAAAAAACCAATCAATGTAAAGAAGTGTCAATGTCATTACAAGCATGATCATTACCATTAGCAAAACTAATACAAGAAACTTGACAACAAACACTACCATTTTATCTTAATATCTCATAACAAATCTCAACTGTAAACTCTGAATTCACAAATCTCATATAATAAAGTTTACATAATAATTTCAGCCAATTAACAGATGGGGTATGCAATCTAGATTCAACAGCTCTCTGCATGCAATAACAACACTGCCCCCAAGGACCCACAAATCGATTATAAATATCATGCATTAGAACATAATATACGATGGTGTATGCTAAAAACCGAGCTCTCGGGGAAACAATCTTGCGTATTAGAAACATATGATCCCCAAATGTGCATACTCTGTTCGAATAACGTACGTCAAATCAAGCGTGACAATCCAATACATAAATATAGACTCTAGTTCAGATTTGCAGGTTGTCAAATTCTGAAAACGCAATACTTTTCATGGTAAACATGATTGCTTAACAATCATTCATAGAGTTCGCGGGTTAAATATTGAAGCTGTTAAAAGGTATCACACATCCTGTAAATAGTGATATTGCTATGTAATTGAAATTAAACCTAAATTATTCATATTTCACTAGCATATTGGCAAAAGTTCATCTATGAAAATGTCTTGATCATACCACTTTTGTTTACCCATGATATGAAAGCAGATAGTCTGTGACTAATAGGCATCTTCACACATCCACAATAAGTAACAACTTATATAAATGCAATGTAACAACTTGTATAACGCAATGTAACCGCTTGTATTGTAAGAATACTCTCAAGATATTTTCTGCAAGATTAGTGTCTTCAACAACAAACCGTATCATTAACAACCAAATTTATTTGTCAAAATTCGATTCAATATGCTAATAATGATTACAAAATTTATTCTATGGTCTAAATCTCCAGATTAAAAAAGTGGGCATTTTTAAGCTATTAGTAACTTTATATAATAGTTTTATTAATTGACTGAACAAATAAATGAATATCTACTAAAAGTTGAATGAGAATTTTGTAAAAACTGTTACATCATAATTTTCACGAAAAAACTAAGAAATCGAAACATAAAAATGATGATGTGCGGCACAAGAAAAAATACCGTAAAGATATCTAGGGACGTGTAAAATAATTTCTAATAACTTTACACAAACTAACCATGCGAATAAAAGGCAACCATAATGAACTCATCAATGTAGTATCACGGTAAATTAACAGTGTCTAAAGTAATAAGTATTATTATAAATGATTGTACTATTTCTAAAGGTCAGCAAAGAAAGAAACAAATATTAACTACCGGATTATGCTATAAAAAATTGATAATTATTATACATTGATTATTTTGTTCATCACAAAGGAAAACAAGATTAGAATTTTTTTATTTGAATATTGTAAAGAAACTAGGTTATTTGCTACTTCTCGTAAAACTGTCCTCTTTCAATTGAATTTTAAATTTCCTCGTTACTGTTAATGAAAGTAAGGAAGGGTCTCTGGATCGTTCTATTTATCACATGCACATGCTCAGACATGCTTTAATATTCGTACAAAAATATTAAAGAATGAATACCAACGTGTACAAAAAAAAAAAGAAGAAAGTATAATAAACCACAACTGAACTGAAGAAAATGAAGGATGACGATTCAAACGTCACTAAACTGGTCTACATTTTAAGAAACTGTCTGAATACTATTTAGACACAAATGACAAATGCATTAACACCTACGAACGACAATACTTGTACTGACTGTCACCGCAAATGTTTAGTTTGTGCTTTGCCATTGTGGGCGGCCCAATGCGGTCGTTACCGCTTAGGTTCCAAAGCATGGTTGAATTTCGTGAGTTGCCACCGAAATCTAAAGTCAATATTTGTCTATTGTATATACACATACAGCATTCCACCAGTTATAAGTTATTCTAAATTGATTACATCAAATTTGTGTTGATTGAACATGTGTCGTTAAAAATTCTCTGGAGCAGGTGCATCCAATCCAGGTGCTACTTATCGGATATCACCTTATCTGCAAGTTTAATAATGAAATTAGTCGATAGATAAACAATTAATCTAACCTAACTAATCTAACAGTAGCAGTAATGACCTTATCTAATATATCTATATAAACACAGCTTGCTCTAACACAACTTTAATATCTGTACAAATCCTGCTTGGTTAATGTATCATGAAGTGTATACAAACACATTGATGAATCGAAAGGGGGAACCGACCACAGGTTCCCCACTAGGCTCGACTTCACCAACCTCCCTAGATTTTGAAAAATACAATACAATGTTAAATGCATTAACACATTTTGAGAAGCAAAAAACTATGAGAAAAAAATAATAAATTACCATGGGTAATTATCAAGTGGAACAGGTGACAAAACATTGCTTACTTTCTTTTTACAGAGCAATCTAAATTATATTTTAATCTTTTCTTTACCAGTGGGACAAAAATCCCAATAAGTTTTATGTGGGCTGCAAGTAAACACTAGGGTACTGTAAAAAGAACATTTATTCTTTTATTTTACTATCATTCTTCTACATCTGTGGAAAAATGGAGAATATACACACAGGCTTTTTAAGTACTACTTTATCAGCTGTTTAAACGACAAGTACTTTCGTTTTTATGTATTTGAACTTGAAAAACATACTACTATGGGATTGGACATAATTTTTATTACCAATGTTTGCAATATGTGGGCTTTTTCACAAGAGAGATATCTAAACAAATGTACAAAACACTTTCATTTTGAACATCTTTAATTGTTTTTCAAGTCTCTTCTATTTATGGAATGAGAAATAAGGTAGATAGAAATGTGCGACTGACTGCGTGGGTTATTTCACATGGGAGAAACATTGGATGAGTAGACTTTCATTTTTTTGGTACATTTTAATTTGAATTGCTTTATCTTGAGTATGAGAATGTTTCATCTATCAATCGGCATACTCTATGGGATATTTCACATTAGAAATACTGGGTCATCTTAAGAAAAATAAATTTCACATGAGATGCCTGAAGCAACTAAAGCCAACATTGCTCAACATAATTATAAAGCCGTTTAAATGTTCCCAGTACTTCTCCCATCACTACGTTTCCAATACAATAAATTCTGGTCTCACTTTTTAATAGTAACAGGTGATTGATGAATTAAATTGTGGAATAGAAAGGGGACCTTTCTATCTTTGTCCAATTTGTTTTTTATCTTCAATCACGTTTTCATTGTATTTATATATCCCGATGCGGATTATCCAGTTGCCTCGACTTAGGCTTGAGTTCCAGGAGCAAGGATCAGGCTTACTAATTACTTACTGATAAACACCCTCAAGCAATGACATCTGGTATATATCTACAATATTATATAATCCTCTTATTTCTTTCATTGAGCATAAGAAATCATGCATTATTAACAAAGCTAATCATTAGCGTGGATTGTCAAAGTCAAAATTAATAATTGTGACAATCCCTGCCTCAATTAGCTTTTGACTTTGTTATTAATGTTATTCAATTCAATTCAATTCATTTATTTTCCAGAAGACATATACTACATATAATACAATCAAAAATAAAAACACAAGAAAACTAACATTAGTCTGGCGGATTGTAGAAAAGTGACAAAGTCGTGTTATGAAGCTCAAAAAAACATGATTGAATCATAGAGTTATAAATTGATTTATTAGAGGGTAAATATTTGTCACATATTGTTCACCTAGTCTAAAGATTTTCCTCACAAGTCACAAGTCAAACTTTTATCTCCCACAATATGCAAATTACATCGTCCTGACACCAAACAAAGTCTTCACCAATTGTGTTAAGGCAACTAAATAATGTATTTTTTAAGACATCTATAAAAATCTTAATACCTGTCATAAAATACTGAGTTATTCTCATTTAAGAGCTTTGAAAATGTCTTTTCCTCATCCAACTAAAACAAATGACAAATGTAAGAAAATACATAACAATGTAGAAAATATATCTCTTTATACTGCCAATAGCAATAAATAAAACAGTCAGTTTTGTAATAAGAGGATCAAATTGCAAATTTCATATCCTTTTTAACATACATGAAGAATATTTCGCACTATACTCAAAGTAATAAGATTTTACAAATTTTCTCAAAGTATGTTGAAAATAGATACACCAGTCTCTTTCCTGTGGAATCTTCATCAACAGATAAGATAAACAATGTGGGGGTGTATGTTGGACTAAGCCTCTTTGCCCTCGATGTCTAACAGTTGTTAGAGTAACCGGCAAGGGACAAAATACCAGGAAGAACCATAGACGACTGGTTATGAAGCCAAAAAAATTGATTGATGTTTTTTGACTAATTATGTAATTAAAAGGACAAGATTTCCCTCTGGTATAAAGTACATAAAATCAAAATTACTAGGTACTTTGAATATGTTGTAGATAAGAAGACTAAAAGACCAAGTTGCATGATGTATAATAGTTTGGAAGTTAAATTATTAGTATCATATTTAAAGAAAACTTATTGAAAATAACAATGCAGTGGCTATCTGAAAAAAGGTAAAAATCAAAACAATAAAGTAAAAAGAAAAAGAGGAGAAAGAAAATTTGTTAATATTCAATATGTTTCAAAATCGCAAAGAAGATTTGGAACAACTTTGACATGATTTTAAAAAAACCTGTCGTATGATTGATTGGATGTCAAAGGAGTAGTGCTGAAAATGAAGATTTGAACCCTGTAATTTGAGATTTGTAAGGATACATTTTAACTACCGAGCCAAGCTATTGTGACACTACTGTTTATTATATTTAATTGCATGGCCATTAACTGCAGATAACTAAAAACTTTCTAATAATAAAGATGTCACATTCAATGAAGATGCTACTGAGGAATCAGACACTACCTCTATTTATCCCTCTACAATTACACATAATCTTTTGAATTTGACACATAAAAAATGAAGCAATTGTTCAAGGCTATATTTCAACGAGAACAAATTAGTTTAATAACGATTTAGTTACAATCATCATAATGTTCGGTATAGTCATTACAATGTACATGCAATTATCGTTACAAACAACGTGCAATTTATGAAGAATAGTGGTTGTAAAATTACTTGTAAGTTGATTTATAAGAATATGATCCAAAGCAATATGATTTAGTAGTGAGATCTAATGTTATCTAAAGGCTATTGTTAGCAGGGGGACTCGATACCTCCCCTCTCACCAATAGCCATACTAATAATGACAAATTTAAAAGCCAATTTTTTACCTGTATATACTGTTAAACTGAGAGATTATAGATTAATTTTTAGCTTCAGGTTTAATCCTTTTCCTACAATGTCAACTTGGTTACGAAAGAAAAAATGGAAAAAGGGGGATATGTTGCTGGATATATTATTTTATTGTACTAATAATGCTCTTTCTCTTTCAGATAGATTTTAAATTCAAGCATCTCTTTTCTGTATCCTGTACATAATAATGTTCCTATGATAGACACAAGACAAGACACAATAAATTTAAATAAAATCTCTTTGTTAGTTTATAATACTAGTGTAAAAGATATTCTAGTGCACCTGACTTGAGTACCAAAGTTTGTACCTTTGTCCAAAGATTACTTCAGATTATTGCTGGATCTTAACAGAGCTATTGTTATAGATAAACATTCATTGATTTTCTACAGACAGGTGGAAGAGTCATTTGAAGGGCACAATCAATTTAAGAAATGTTGGAGGACCTGTCAGTAAGCATATAACTATTGATTATGTTAAAATCCATTTATTTGAGAACCAATTAGAATGCATTTGTAAACATGATAGTTGGGTGGATTTCAAGAAAGACCTGGATAAAAAAAAAAGTTGCTTTTAAACGAACCCTAATAATCTAGAAGCTAATAGGTGAACTTTACTATTGATAAGCCAAGTGAATGGTTTACAAGGAACATCTATTCTTTGGAAACATGCAGAACCAATGAGGAACTAAAACATAAAAATTACCACAATAAACCTTCGGGACTTTAGAGTATTCATGCAAATATTTGCATACCAGTTTAGTATCATTAACTAACTTTAGCTTAGTATATATTATCAGTGGGTTTAAAAGGTGAAATTTGAATACATTTATTTTTTTTTTAATCAGACTTTGTTGGAATTTGCAAAACCAAAGGCAACCTATTTTGTAAGAGTATCTACAAAACTTCAGGGATTTGGTAAAATAACTTGTCTATTCCAATATAATATTGATTTTATCAACTGAAATATTTCCTAGGCAATTAACCAATTCTTTACGACTAACCTGATTAGAATTTGCATACAAAAAACAAAGAGGAACTATTTCTTAAATTTATACATTATCTGCCGAACCTAGGGAGTAATAAAGTTAATAATAACCATTTGTGTACAAGAGAAGATCAGATCAAAATACATCATAATTTACATGCTTCATTCACCTTTTTAAGAGGCCACTGACTTTGATCAATATCTTTAAATATTTGATGTGGGATAAAATGAAGCATTGTCTTCCAAGTATGGTGAATTTACTTTGATCTTTTTATGTTGATGTTTTTGCTTATTAATAATGTGATGTGTGAAAATGCAAAAGGTACTGAATATTTTAACATAAGAAGGCCAGTTGGAGCTATTTTTGTGGATGTAGAGACAAGGAAGTTCCAATAGTATGTAGAAAAAAAAATCTTAAATGCTCCTTAAAATGACTTATGGATACAAGGAAATGTGTAGGAAAAAAAAGCAACAAAGCAATGGAATGGTAACTGCAAGGAGAGAATCCAAAACTCAAGAAAATTTAAGGCATTATAGAGAAAATAAAATAAAATCAGAGATGGGGAGAACAGGAGGACCAAAAAATAACAGATTTGCAGCCAGGAACTAGTAGAAGTAATAGGTGTAGATGCAATAACAACCTCACAAAATGAACTACCTAGGCAAAGACAACAATAAAATGAGAATGAGGGAGCCATAAATGAATTAATCAACTAAATTTAAAATATTAATTAATAGTAGGCCTATTTTAAAGGCATAATTTCTCCAAAATCTACCATAAATCAAAATTAATTTATTTTTTAGATTAAATTGGTTTTCTATTTCATAATAAAAATAAACAAACCAACAAACATTTGTTATTGCTAGTTATGAGATCATTAATTATGAATATAATAGCTTTCTGCATTGACAATCTTTAATTTTACGGCACATACATTCAAACAAAGCCACAACAAGTTTACTAACATGTCAACAAAAGGATGAGGATTCCATCATACGGTGACTGGCACCACTCCGCGCCAACCATCAGTATTGATTATAAGTTAGCACAGCAAAGTTTACGCATCATGAAGACGTGAAATGATGCGCATGGAAAATGACAAATTAAAAGTGAGAAGTTCGAACTAAAGAGGTGAGCGTATGAGTGGAGCATTACGGTAATGGCTCATGACGACTTCTTGTTGATCAGGTTGAAAGTACACAATCAAATAAAACCATTTTGACATTAAAAAAACAGCAAAAACTGTTGGAACTTTGGTATTATGAAGACTACTGATCGTAAATGATTATGACAAATATTTAAAGGGAAAAAAAGTACTGCTGTATTGTTTACTGACGTTTAAAAGATAAAATGACAATGAAAATATTTAAGAATATGTAAAATTCATTTCAAGAAATTTCAGTTGCTTATATATTTATTTTCAACGAGAAATAATGAGCAAGATTGCTGGAAAAATGGATAATTACTTTAGTACGAAGATCAAACCAATACATAATACAATTAATTATTGTCATACTAATAGTCCAATCTTGTAATGAAGCAACGTTATTACGACCAAGAACACAATCACACATATATACGTCACAAGAGCAATTATAAACCATCTATTTACAGAGAAGTACTTTAAATCCCTGACTGATCGCAAACGATGTATGTTCGGTTGAAATGATGATTGATTGATTCGCATGTTGCCATGGTAACACAAAATGGCTGACCATGATGATAAAACGTTGATTAAAATGGCAATGACAACCGAGAAAGTGATGAATGAGCTAAACAAAAATGTCAACGGTGCTCAAGAAAACAAGAAAGCCGCACTGTCTACGAAAAACTTGGCACAGATATTAACAATCCAAGCTCGTATGACATATACAATTATTGCTTCGTATTTCAGAATTTACCTCTCTTAAAAATAAAAAAAACACATAAATCTACGATTTGTAATATTTACAACGCAGTGTACATACAACTAACCATTCAAACAAATTAATATACGATTCAAACAATTTGATGCAGTCAATTGTTCTTCATTTAAATGTATATACATTGAATAAAATAAATGAAATTCACATAAATTTGCGATTTTAAGTGAATAAAACGACATCAAACCATTTAAACTAATTTATATAAAATTCAAACAAATTTGATGCAATCAATGTTCCTTTATTCAAATATTCATACAATTTAAATTTGTTTTTTATGTTATTTTGAAGTTAACAATCTAATAATTCCATACTTTGAACTTCAAAATGTACATTTGCCAACATACAATTATGTTTCCTAAAAATATTATTGTTTTAATGTTAGTATGACTTCATTAACAATTTCTTTACAAAAATGTTGCATATTGTAATTTCCCTTCAAAAACAAATATTATGTATGTAACCCACTCAAGGGAATAATTAACATTTTACAGACAGGACAACAATCACTTCCTTGTACGTAAATTAGTGGTATAATAATAAGTGGGTTTTCATTTAGTGTCTATCTGGTATCCTATGTAAATATGTATTGTGATGTAATCAACATATACGATTACGTCACACGTCATTGTTTTATAATTACCCTCGAGGGGGCAATTAATGAGTATAGACATACTTGGACACAATAAATGGCAAAGTTTATTGAAAAACTGGTTTTTCTTTACTGATAAAACTACTTTTATCGTTTCTGTTGAATATAATTATATTTCTCAAATCTTTTTAAAAGAATGTATATTTGACATACACATTGGATATATAATGCAAATAAAATCAATAGTGCTCTCTTTTAACAGTAAGCTCAGCTGCCCATGTTAAAATTAACATAAAAAGGAATCAAATGTTAGGTTGATGTGTTTTATTTCTGCTTCATATACATAATATACTGGAGATTTTGCTGTTATATAATACCAAAATATTGAATATTGATAGTAAGGTCAATAAAAAAAACTATCTGTGACAATTAGTAGTGATGATGATGATGATGATGATATTCAGGCCTACGATGAAGCTGAATATAGGCTAATAATAAATAATAGGTAAACATTCTGAAAAATATGAATATAATTAATTTCTTTTAATTTGCTTCAAGAAAGGTAGAAAGAATGGTGTGTCCACGAAGCCCACAAAAGCTAAGCACTCAGCCACCTGATCGCAAAAGATTTATCAAATTTCATGATTTCTACTAAGTAGTTATAATAAATATTACCTAAACAATAGAAATTCTAGCTAACAAAACCTCATAAAGCTAAGCCCTACAACAGGTTATACATCAAGCCCCAGAGGCGATGTTTAGCCAATCACGCATCAGTAAATAATTCAAAACTATTCGCACTTCAGGTTTTTAAATATCTAAAACAGAAAAAAAAAGAATTGCCAGGGTGGATTTTAAATACGGTAAAGACAATGAGAAGTGTGCCTATTGAAATTTGGCTGCAACTCAAGACACAGACAATAAACTATTCAATGATTAGTTGAAAGCACTCGGGGCCTGAGTATTGATTTGTAATAAGGGTCAAACAAAGCAGCGTGTGCCTAAGTGTGCCTGTGTTTTTACCCTGTATTTTTCCAATTGTTTTTAATGAATAAGGAATAAGCCACCTTGGATGAAGCATGTCACGATTCCCTTTTAATTGACTTTGTTTTGTCTGCAGCAGACATGTGGCAAAGTGTCCAATTAATGCAAACAACATGATCCTAACTTGTTGGTAGTGTTGTCTAAAAGAAAAACTATCAAATAAAACAAAAAGGTACTAATCTTTCATAAAAACAGTTTATATAGGTCCCTTTGATGCGACACAACAAAGATAACATTTGGAGGATTTCTTTTACTCAGCATCGTAATTCCATGAAAATGCATTATTCACTGCTGCTATTTTAATTAATGTTTTGTTTCTCAGGATTAAGATCAGCTATATATTGTGTTCATCTGGTTATTTTAAGATGTATAATTTATCTTTAACTAGATGATGTTTTTAGAAAAGTATTGGAAACCAACAGAGAGATACCAATAATGACATAGAGGCCAATACACACCCTCCACTGATGATGTCAATTGTTCTATTTTAACCAAATTTATTAGTAACTAAATTGAATCAGCAATATCATAATTTATTGTTGTTGACACAGACAATGAGCGTCATTTTGTAGGACCTTCAAACAAAGGTGCCTTTTTGGAAGAAGAAAAAAGGTAAAATCTAGTCCACTGTGCATTGAGAAGGTTATTTTTGTATAATTGATGTTGTTGTTTTGTTGCTAACGTTTTCCGTCTTCCGACATTACGCTTTCCACAATTTGTTTCCATTTTTTTCTGTTTATGGCAGGATGGTTTGTTATTGTGTTAGTGTCTACTAGTCCTTGTAAGTCTTTCTTTATTTGATTCATCCAGTTATTTCTTGGTCTTCCTACGGGTCGTTTTACTTTCCTGTTAGTTTCCTTCATTGTTTGTTTGATTGGGGTATCATCCGGTAATCTAATTATGTGTCCATACCATTTTAGTCTCCTTCGTTTAATTCTTTTACTCCATTCTTCTTGTTTTGTTATCTCGTATATTTTCGTGTTACACTCTATCTGTTAATTTAATATCTATTATCTTTCGCAACATTTTCCTGTGATATATATCTATACTCTCTTGTAATTTTTTGTTTAGTACCCAGAGTTCACTGTTATATAAGAAAATACTTGCTATGTATGCGTCAAACAAACGGGATTTCACGTCTATAGACATCGTTTTGTGTTCTAGCGACGGCTTCAGCTTGTTATATGCCATAGCTGCTAGTGATTTTCTTCTTTTAATGTCTTTTTCTGTGTCCAAGTTACTACCGAGGTATTTGCATTCTTCCCATTTACTATCGGTGTTTCTTCCTATTAGGTATTCTTCTGTTTTACTTTCGTTTATCTTTAGATTGAATTCTGCTAATTTCTCTGTTACTTTTTTCTTTATTTTAGTTATGTGTTCTTTTGAGTCGCTAATAAATGAAATGTCATCTGCATACTGCATCTGGATATTAAGCTGTTGTAGGGGTAGTGGTGTTGTATTGAAGCCCAATATAATACAAATCTATTATATTATAGGATGATATGAACAGAAAAATTCCAATGGACACCATGGCAACTGTTGGTACAACACAAACAATTGATTATAGTAATTAAAACTAAACACTAACAGATCCTCATTCTGTTAAATGAGAGCAGTAGGCCTACACATGTCCCATTAGACAATGAGATCATTATTGATTCAGACACCAACAATGCTGCATGTGCCAAAGTGTGCCTGTGTTCAAACCTTTATTTACTTCAATTGTTGTTTTAATGAATAAAACAAACTTGCTTTGTTCTGTGAGGACAAGGCGTGTGGCAAAGTGTGCCATAATTGGAAAAAGTAGATGATGGTCAAAATTTGCTGGTATTGTTAAAAAAAAAACATATAGAAAGTCTGAAAAACATTCTCTACTTTTAATTTATATACAACCAGGGAGAAATGATTTGACAGCTTGATCTTAATAGAAATTAAGAACCTAAAGTGGAATTTAAAAACTTAGAAAGCTTATGATCTGAAATTTAGAACAAACTTTCAGCACAGTAACTGGAAAGGTGTTGTTTGAACAAACACAGAGGACTTGGGATTGGAAAAATTTCAACAATATTAAATGGTGTTGCTGGTACTGTAAGTTACTTTCAATCATATGGTGACTTCAATCAAAATCAAACTGACACTTCTTCTAATCTTAAATGATATCATCTTCTATCCTTAATGAAAAGAATGACACCAACACATGTGGCTTTCGGTAAAACAATAGAAAAAGACAATAGAAAATACTATGACCAGAACTAAAACTTAAGTAGCAATTAAGAGAAATTGAATCTTATGGTTTAAATGAAAAGAAGATGATCTACGTTTGTCTCCAGAGAGGTACATACACAAAGCTGATATTCACAGAGGAAATCAGTCATAAGAGAGTGCTAATTACTCATTAAGTAATATTTCTTGGGAATTCTCTATAAAAGCAAAAACGTGTTCTATTGTCTGCAGTTAAATGACAGATTTTATTGTTGCAATAAATAAAATTGATACTTTGAATTTAGAAAACTTGGTATATTTAATTTAGAAAGTTGCACACAACTTGAGCTCAGATAGGTCTCAAGTTAAAGGTGGGTTACTTATTTAGAAGAGGGGTTACTTATTTACAAGAGAGGCCCTCCTTAGGGCAGGTGTTTAGTGAATATTAAGCTGGGTGGGAAGGCCTAAAATTACTGGGTGGAAACAACTCCGCTTGATGACTTCGCCCATCTCTACCTGTATTGTTGAGGGTACCCATAATGTGTTACAAGTGGGAAGTGTTAAAATTGCATGGTACTGGGGAATCTAATAAGGTTCCTTCCCTTTGACTGTTGGGTTGTTGGTTCTACTCCCATTCTCTTACTTAAACCTAACCTACTTTTAAGAAAAAAATAAAAGCAGGTAAATTCTATGACCTTTCATTTTGTTGAGACATTCCAAGGGTAAACATAATAGGCCTACATTTTGATATTAAATATGAATTTAAGAGTAAATTAAATGATGTGAACTATGATGAGATAATGGAATTTATGATTATAGATGTTTAATCTTTATATTATGTCTGTTGACCTATCTTTAGAAGAAAGTCAATTTTGTATCGATTTTATTAACTTCAGCCATTTTCTAATGATCCATATGAAAAAGAAAATGAACCTAATAGTTTCTCTATGCTATTTTGTAGTATAAGTTTTATAGTAGATAATATATTGGATATTTTAGTAAGCTCCATCATTTTCCATGGAGTCGTTTCGTTATAACCGATGAATCAGAAAATACAGCAATGAACATGAACATTATATAATGTTAACCTTTTTGGTCTTTGAATCTGTATGTTATCCAGTCAGTTAAAATAACAAAGATATCTACTATCTAGGACGCTAACATTAGCGATATCATTACTACCTCTTCATAGCTTATTCGTTCGATTAGATTTTTCTTGGCATATATCTTGCAAAATAGTTAGAGCTAAATATCATCCAATTGGCATTTGACACATTGAAAAAAAATAAAATAGCTGATAAAAAAGATTGCTGAAATATATAAATGTTAGAATAATATAAATTTGAACTGCTATAACAGAGTTCAAACCTACAACCTTTATTTTCATATTCCTAAATTATCACAGAAAGAAAAGTAGATAGAATAATATAATATTATAAAATAATACTGGATATATATATAGATGAAAAATAATAATATAAACGAATAAACTCTAGTACAGTAACTAATTTTGCACCCTACCCACATTTATACTACCCATTTTTATCAGCAGATGGCACTATGCCCTGCTATCTATAGGGCAGGCTGGTTACTAGGCAACTTATCTAGTATTATCAAAGTTTCAATGAAAAGTTGTGGAAGTATTGTTTTGTTAATGAATTGTTTTCCAAAATATAAAGACAAAAACTTACTCAGTCTGACACAAGGAAAGTTTTGGATCATGGTTGAATAAATTCTTAATCTCCTTGTTTTGACCTGGGATTTAAAAAGTCAATAATCCAGCTATGTGCTTTAACTGACGAGGTTAAACTGTTTAAATTGAACAACAGAGGCTTAGAAATTGAGTGAAATAATTAGTGAGTATCTTGCTGATTAAAGTGGGTGATCAGCCCAGTAACACAGCATGCTATTATTAGTATGTCTATATTGTTACAAAATATCGTTTTTTTTTACAAAGTGGCCAAATCTTAGGCCTATTAGCTCTTCTTTGTAAATTGAAAAACACAAAACTATGTATGAGGGTTGAATTGAAACTGCGAAGTTCCTACTAACTTCTAAGTATGTTTTCTAAATACACAACATATAACATTCATCCAAAACTTATTAAATGTTGTAAGGAAAACAAATCCCACATATCTTTAACAAAGATAAAACATGAAATATGAAAATATTAGTTTTCTTGAGGACATGTCTTTCATTCAGTGTAATGCTAACTGTAGGATTTACAATATCAATCTAATTTAAATTAAACACAATTCAAGAAAAAGATAACATTTCCGAATGTTATTTACTTTTTATTTGATCGATTCATCTTCCATAAGTTTGACAGGACATATCATAGATTTAAAGATAATGTCATAAGACGATAAATCCAGTGTTGAAATCTTTAAATCCAAAAAGATTTACAAATGTTTGCAATGAAATAAAAAACAAATTATGCATTTATTATATAAGGAGCTAAAAAAGTAAAAGAAATCATTTTATATAAGTTTGAAACTTGCACATAGAAATTTCTCACCTACATCCAAATTAGGGTGGGTCTAATATGGGTGTGGCATGTACGAAAAAATGCAGGAAACATTATATAAAATTCTTGTACATGGCCTTTAATATCTCAACAAACAAAAATTAGAATAAAGGAACAGGTTAAACAGTGCAATGATGAGTTTATGATTGAAACATTTTTAATTGCTAACTTCAGAAGATAAAATTCTTGTTATGTTAAATTTAACAGTGCTGACTATGATTTCATACCACCCTAAGCTATGCCCTAGATATTAGGCATAGATCACAAAATACACTGGTACCAGGGTTATCTGTGTGGAATCCATGGTATTGCACAGAGATATAATATCACAGCACTGATAAAGAAAAAGTGTACTGTAAACGAAGGCAGTTATCTTTTCAGCCAATCAGAGAGCTTCTTAAGTACCTACTGACACACTGCTATCGTTCTGCTTGAGCAGGTTTCAATTACAAGTAAGCCTGCTACAATAGGCAGGGTGTTACTGTGAAAGCAGTCAGCGCATGCTAGCCAACACAGAGCTTATAAAAGCAGACAATCAGTAAACCTACAACTTCACTTAGCAGCTAACTTTGGCTGAAAAAGGATTACTTACTAGAGAAAAGTTACAAACAAAAATAAATTGAACAGACAAGGAAGACGTTATAACCGCACTGCCTATTGGACAGTATAGATCTTAAACAACATGGCGATTACTACGCAATTGTTAACTTTTCTTGGACTGATTTTTATCTCATGTTTTTATGCTGTGATGTCATGTACTTGTTTGCCTGCACATCCCCAGGACCACTTTTGCAAGTCAGATTTTGGTAGGTGATATTGATACGGAAATCAGAGAAAAAAGCAACTTTCCTGATATTGTTATTATTATTTATATATTCATTATTCATTTTATTTATGCATTATTTTTTTTTTGTAATTTACTGTACTTCAGTTTCTATAGGTACATGTTAAACATTTTTGTATAAAATTAATGTCTTAATACTATATAGTATACCATTACCAGTGATTACACTTTAACCATACAGTAATAAGATTCTTTTTTTGAACAAATTCAAACTTTAAAAAATTCTTTAATAATGACCTAATTAGTACTTTGTTATAAAACCAAAAAAAGTCTAAACATGCTCAACATTTTTTTTCAATTAATGTTCAGTCACTCATTGAATATTCATTAGCCTCCAAGATTTCTATTGAATATTCATTAACCAAAAATGCGTCTATTAAATATTCATTAGCCAGCGAGGACTCCGCAGGGTGTTTCATAGCCTTTAATTACAAACATGTCATCAAGCCAACATAAACTACACATCATAATTCATGACAGTCCAAAGTTAAAAAAGATACATAAAATGTAGGCTCCTGACTAAGAGGATTTTGTCATGATAGCTTTGGGGCTTTGATTCCTGTTGATGGGTAAAGCCTTCGTTGCATTTCACAGTGTAGTAAATCCATAACAAACTGACAGTCGCAAACAAGTTTAAACATTTGTAGGCCTAACTGTATATGGTTTAATTGCAACACAATGTAACTGAATCATGAAAACAAGCAAAGGGAGATTCATTTATTTGGAAACATTTTTACAATGAACTAAACAACATTTTCGCTAAAGCATGGTTCCCACTAGCGATGCAACGCAAGGACGTAACGCAACGCAAGTGAATTGACCAATCACAAGCGATGGCTTATTCGCTTGTGATTGCTAACTGTCTATAACTTCGCTTGTCATTGGTTAAAACGCTTGCGTTGGGTTTACGTCCTTGCGTTACGTTCTAATGGGAACCAAGCTTCACTCTATTTTAATTCCGTCCTGCCATAGTACCTCTAAAGACCTCAAACAAAGTGGCTGATTGTATTATTTTCTTTCATATTGTCAATTATACAACCTTTGATGAAATCCTTAATGCCCCTTTTACTATAGTATTAAAGTTAAGCAAATACTTTCCCACTGCAATTGTATACAGTGTTGATAGTGTGTACCTGTACACACAGTAAATCTTCGCGTGAGTCTAAACACAGGCTCGCGACTTGTTATTAATAATCAACTGAAGAATTGAAAAAGGAAATTAAATCACGTTCCTATACAAATAAGTGATATAACCCACAGATTTCAACCAGCACACTATGTCTATGGAAATAAATATCAATGATTTTTAAAGTTTGGGAGAGAATTGTTTTCAATCGTAATAATAAAGTTTACTGTGTTTAATAATTCATCATTTGGACTTTGTTCAACAACACGCGACTGAGGATCTTGTATTGTTTTTGATGTTTACATGGCACTCCACTCCTATCTATGATTGGTCGCCAGCCTACCTAGGCACGTACCTTCAACAACCACATTTGCAGGTGTTACTAAGCAAACACTTATTCGTTATAAAGATTAATAAAATCCTAAGCTTTCAAACCGAAAAAAAGCATGTTCCATTTCTTAAGTGGAAATATGCTTTTTGTTGAGCTACTTGATTTGATGGTCATAGAATTTACTTTATGACTAATTTAAACAATTATCAGGATTTTCTTAAATCAAAAATTCAGTATGATTATCACCGTATGGTGGTATAGTTAAATCTATTAACATTATGATAATTACTGTACAAAAAAAATATGGTTTTTTAAATCTATGACTAACAGACTACTATACTGTACCATTGAAAAAAAAGCAGGACAAGTCATCCTAAATTGGTCAGTCTTAAATGACAGTAATCTAGATATCTTTAAAACTGTTTTTCTTTACATAATTCAACTGCATAACTGCTACAACATACGGTATATAAATAGGTACACTTTTTGCAAACCTGTGCAAAATGTACTGTCGGTTGCAAGCACAAGACTACAATCATGTGTGCTGCTCACCATTTCTATCATAAAAAGATCGTTGTAATATTTATTTACCGTACTTTGCTTAATAGTTATCAAGAAAAGACTATAGGAGAAGTTTATATGCATATTCCCTCTCCCATACCTTACTGTACAGTGTATACACTAAAGGCAAAGATCAAATCAACAAAACATTTTAGTGTCTTCTTAAAAACTACAAATAGGAATAATTAAACATTATCCCTACTTTGCTGCTAACAAACCACAAGTTCATGAAACTAAAATCACCAGTATTCAAATGTAACCTGTAGGCATAACTTCAAAGAATACGAAAACACTATTAACTATTCAGGGCCATATCAAATTTTGTTCTTCTTTATTTCTGGTCGTGTTCACATTACTATCACTTCAATGGTTCACAATGATTCGGGATATACCACTGGGTTCACAAAAACAAGTTCTATGTCTTTTAAAATAGAAACATCTGTAAACAGGAACTGCGAGTTCTATAAAAAAAATTCTAACAATTGTTATTTGTTTAGGGATCTCCTGGTGGTTTTACGTATTGGAACAATTCTTTATACTAACGTGTATCTGACCCTGACATTAACAATTGACAATGAAAGAAAAACGTCCAATTATTGAGAATCCTATGTGTTGAATTAATTTTCAATGGAGAAAACATTATCATTTTCACCCATGTAAATTGTCTACTTTTAAACCCCTAACCTCACACTCATTTCTTCTTTTCAAATTGAAAGTATACAATACGAGACTGAAATTATTTATTTGTAACGTACTATAATTACTGTATATTAGTTTTAAAAGCCTGCAATAACATTTTTCCTAAAGTGATAAATGATCAAACATCAGTTATTGAATTATTATCATGTGTAATTCTTTCAAAATTTATTATCTCTTACTTGCAATATTTAATCATGTCCAAGGACATATTGGTTTAATAAATTCATCATTCTTTAGTACAGGGACTCACTCAAAGTTCACAGAATTTTCAAACATAAAAATGAATTTTTAATGGTAGAATTTGTCAGCGCAAACACTTAAGTAATACATTTTACGATCATGTACATTAAATAATGAATTCAGAGTTTGGCGAAATGAAGACGAAATAAAAATATCCAATCTAAATTGTAAGGTTGACATTCAAGTGAAGGAAATTTAATCAAGTATGCAAGTTGAAGAAATTAAACTGAATAGTTTACATAGAATGGTCTGCGAATGCAATGTGGATATTTACAACCAAACATACATATGCAAAGGGTTGACTAAACTACCACATGATTTATTAAATCATTTGCTAAAGATTCCCTAAAATTAAACTCAACTTATTTGTTCATTTCTCAGCAGGCCTTATACTCTATATTCACTTTACTATACAGTTTCCAGATAACTATACCTCACCCTCCTCCCCTACCATCCAAAAGCCCACTCAATTTTGCTTATAGAAGTTGGAACTAACACTAAATTATATTACAAACGCTTTGTGGTGTAGAGTACTGTAGATATAGGAGAAATAATAAAAAACATTAATCACCCCTGCATTAATATGTATATAATTACAGAAATAGGCCTAAATCAAAATTTGTCATGGTGAATGTTAAAGAAGGCATTTTAAATGCCTTACCATCAATAAATAAAGCATAACACACTGTCATCATTATGGTATGTCCATTCAAACAAGATACCTACACGTTTGTAAAAACTTACTGAATGGAATTGAACAGAAATGTTATTGTGTAAAAAAGAATTTTATGTTTTTCAAAAGAGCTTGGTACTAACAATTGAAAGCAAACAACCGTTAACAAACAAAGAGTTGATGAAATAATTTTGTTTGAAAAGATCGGTATTTACAGATAAAAATTATCTCTACAATTATCTAGTTGGAAAGAGATACTATCTTTAAATCGGTTAGAACAAAGTTGTTCAGTTTTGGTTACAATCAAAGTTTGAATAGCCGGTTTTTAAATGAGGATATTTGATATAGTACTTCATTGTCTACAGTTTTATTTACTGGTTTTGGTAAGTTTTAAAGTCAATGACTCCAGCTAATGGGAAAGTTCAATCCTATGCAGGGAGCCGAAAAGTTTGTTAAATGTCCAAATTTTAATTGCTTGTAAGGTCGGTACGCCTTTGACAGTTTTACTAAAGCTGAACAACTGGATGTGTTGGGGCGTGTGAACATTATTTAGAATCCACTTACTTATTAAAGATCTCTTTTCTTGAAATTTCTTATGGATTTTAATTTCTTATGGATTTTAATTTCTTGTTGTAGTCAATCATAAAACCTAATTTATACAGCAAGTTAGTTATATTTTATATCTGAAACACCACCAAAACATATTTTTATTAAATCAATTGGGTTAATATAAGTTTAGTCAGACCTCATTCCAATTTAATGCGTATGTTAACGTTCGCAATTAACATTTCTTTAAGGAGTATATATTGTATACCAGTTGTTCATTATTATCATTATTGTACATACGCCAATACGACTTCTCACGATCGAAACGTAATTACTCTGATCTCAAATTACCGAAATTGATACAGAAGACAATAACGGCAGATAGTTTTCAATTGCGATCAATTTGCCATTAGTTTGGACAGTAGACCTACTGTTATTCTTTCTGTGTTAAATGCTTACCAAACAACATCCAGTCTGGATTGTGTAACACTTGTAAATTGTCCTGATCGTACGCGGAACATTACACATTTTTAGAGCTGCATGAACTGCCAAAACTTTTTAATCAATATTTTTAAAATGTACCAAATTTCAACAATTTTTCTCTGTGTAAACTTCAGAGTTTTACAAACTAATGCATATTCTAAATAGACATTTTGGAAAATTTTCTTAACTCATAAACAGTTCAATAAATACATAAACCCCATTATTTTACTTGTTATATCGGCCGCTAATGCACACATTTTATTGCCAACTGTTGACAGAAAGAATAAGAGTTGGATGGGGACTGTTTATTTAAACATTTTATTACATCACGTTTTATTGTGATACAACGCAATCGACAAACGCGACAATAATATTTTAGAATAAGTACAACAAATTATTAGGGAAGCGAATAAAATATAAAATCTTATTTTCATACAAAATTTGGGTAAAATATTATATATTGAATACTGTAAATTAATTTTCTATGTTAGAGATTAAATAAATATTACGACACGGTTATAAAGTTAAAATTCATTAGGTTGAACATTGCATGCTGTCCATACAGTGTAATAGTTTACAGTAGTGGAAGCACCATTATATCACTGCAGGCATTAGCAATACTTGTGTATTGCATAGCGCCTGACACACTGGCCTAATCACAAGATATACACACTCGACAGAGTTCAGCAAAATCAAGTACAGAATTAAATGATTCGTAGTTTATACTGCCAAATTTACACCTATCAACGTGACGAATGAATTTTACAAATAGCAATTTGTATGGAGATGAACAATTTACAACGCATTTAACGTTTCTCAGTTTAAACGATTCTTAATAATATTTTCCAGTAACTACCATTTTGTAATGCATAACTGCCTTACAACAAATGGAAAATATTCAAATAGCAAGTGAAAATAAAGAAAATAACCACTTCTGTGTTAAATAGGTGTACATTATGCTAATTTCATTTATAATAAACAACATACAGTGACTATAACAACTCAAATTCAAATATGTCCTTCTTCTTTTATTGTATCAAACAAAAACAATTTCAATACAAAAGGTAGCCAAGATATAGCCGAAGTTAATCAAGCTTGGTACCTTTAAGCTACGAAATTAACAAATAAATAACAGAACTTAAAAGAAAATAAAAATTTGATAATGTCAAAAACAAAACAAAAAATTTTGAATAATAAATAAATAACATAACATAACATAACATAAAGTGCTGTATGTACTGTACTGTAATAAACAAAACCATATCATATGTATGTACAGCTATGCTGATAAGTATGTAACATAGTTAGGGAAGAATTAAATCCCTGGTTATGAGAACAATTACTGGTATATGTTCAATAGTATAAACTATAATAAAGGAAAGTTAAATGTGGCCAAAAAACAACACGACAAAAAGTGAATGAATTTGTCTTGACTGAAATGGATCGGAAGTTTGTAACAATAGAAATATTGTTAAATCCATGGGAACTTGTAGAGTTAATCTTTAGATTGCTGTATAACTCATAACTATTAGAGACAATCTTTTATTAAGTTTAAAAGTTCAGCTTGAGTGACTACCACGTCAAGAATTTAAAAAGCAAGCTTTATACAGCGTCATGAATCACCAAATAGTTGAGTTTGTCTAGAACTTGTTTGTGCGGTCAATAATATAAATAAGTCGTCCATGTCTATGAGCTGCCCCTAAGCCACGTGCCCTTTCTTTAGTACACGAACAATACATTTATCATCATCAAGTCGAATTTCAGTAAAAACAAACTTCTGAATTCAGAACACAGGCCAATGAACAAACACTAAAAACTAACCTTTTTGACAAATCTCTTAACAGAAAGTCAAAAAATAAAAATTAAGAGGATTATTTTCGAACAAAAACTGTACTAGCTTTTCATGGGCCATGATTAAAATTATAATCAAAATATTCATGGATTTGACTCATATTGTAGATTTTATAAGTAAATGCATATTGTATGAATATCAATTACCCCTTTTGTTTACTTGAGTCAGCGCGTTCATAGGCAGGTGGTGTTAGGACGAATGTTTTTGGTAGGTTTTGACAAAGAAAAGCGAGGAAAGACAAAGGTTTAAAGAAGTCAATTTTTACGTAATGAAGCCAACATAGCGTATTCAAAAACTCGTTATGCAGGATGATGTATGAAATGGTAATGAAGCGGTACCGTTACTATCCACAATAAAGAACAGTCATGCTTCAATTATTAAGGTTTTATTAATAAGTCGCGAGCGATTGATTCTTAAATGAAGAGGAAAGCACTTTAAACTATTGTCATGTCAATTTAATACACAACACTGCGTTCTGTCTTATTATCAATAACAAGAACATAATAAACATCACATTAAAACACGACAACCATTATATTTTGGCTTCTTGTCTTATAATAAATATAATAATTATATAATATTAGAAATAAGCCAAAAAAAAAAATATATACAGCAGCTGCAATATACAAAATTTGAATAACAATTTGTTTTGTTTCTTTACAGTTATCAGAGCTAAAGTAGTTCCTTATTACTCAAAAATTGGACATTCAATCTTTACAAAAAGACATAAAAATGATGTTGTACTGCCGACAGCACCATCAAGTGGTTCAAGCAATCCTAACGAACCTTTTAAACATTGGCAGATCCGCATAAAGAAAGTCTATAAAGGAGGAGAATTTATTGCCAATGGCGCTGAAACTAGCATTTACACGTCAATATTTGACTCCCTCTGTGGCGTCGCAACAATGCAAGAAGGTGAACAGTATCTATTTATGGGTAAGTACAACAAAATGTATAATGTATAAACGCCATAATTTGATTTCAATATATTACAAATTGCTGCAAACATTCTTAAGTTTCAAAATTGAGTTCCATTAATAAAATTGTTTATGCACATAAAATGCTTCTATCAAGAAAAACAGACATATCTGAATAAATTTTCTTTAATTTTCCATACAATAACAAATATTTTCAGACAAGTCACAAATAATAGATTTATATATTTCATAAATAAAATAATAGTCTGTTTGCAACAAGTCTAGTCAATGCCAAGTATAGTAGATTATACAAGTGATAACCATGAGATAAAAATACTTTGATGTGAGAATAGTATGAGTCAGGCTATAGATTTAAGTAGATTATTATCTATCATATATTGACTGTTGAAAATGAACTAATTTAAATGTTCAATGCACTATATAGATTTTGAAGTTAACATCATGTTTACGAAAATTGTACTGTATTAATTAACGTTATGAGTAGAAGTGGTGGTAAACTGAATATACCATATTTAAAATTGGTATTGAAAATTTAAATCACGTTACAAGGACGCTATGATCTTATCTCAACTAATAATAATTTAACTGAAAAACACTGCAGGCTATTTCATCATTTCTTCCATAATTCCTTTGTTTTGTCTCCCTCAGATCGCCCCCTAGCAAAATCAGGAGTCAATGTCCCCTTAAAATATAACCACTTAAATTCAGATTAAATATTTTGTTAAACCAAGAGTTGTTTAACTAGCTAGTTTAATATGTCAAAGAGAAATCGTGGCTGTTTAAATTAAGAGTGTTGGGTATCAAGCTGTTTGTATATTATCACTCACTTTGGAAACAAGAACAATCAGCGCACCCAGTATGTGATCAATGGACACTTGTTAAATAAATTGAAAACATTGTTGTGATATATTCACAAAAACATGACGAACCTTGTCCGTCCTGCTCTAATTACAAAGTTAATTACAACGTTCTGTTGCGAGCTATAAATAAATTACCTATTATTTGTCAGAATAATGAAATTCAAACATGGATACCGAGTAGAAATATTAGATTAACGTCTTGAGAAATTTTACACCGCCTAATTTAAAATGCGTCATCGAACAGATAATGACAAGAATTAATGTCGAGTTAGAAATCATTAATGTCGCGTATGTAACATAGGTTAGGATTTCAATGGTAACAATATCTTCTTTAGTTTATTTTGTACATTATAAATTAATCGCATCCAATGACTGTTTAAATAGGCCAAAGATAATAAAAAGATCACTTTAGATGAAATATAATATTTAGATTCATTTTGAAGACATTTAAATAAACACTAAAATTCACACATTTTATATTACAAATTTGCTTTTAGTAAATAATTTCCACTTCTATTTTTAGTTGTAAAAGAGGGTTAAAAAGATTGTTTGTGAAAAGTCAGAGCTATTCAAACTGACTTTATTGCTTTAACATTTCATTAAAATACGATTCTATCTACGCACATAAAAAGCATCACCATGTGACCTAAAAAACGAACGAACCTCGCTAATGATACAGTAATCAATAAAGCTATAGGAAAAAGCTGAGCCTATATATTCAAGACAAGTGTCATTTTATGAATTGTTCACAAATTCGTTATCGTTTGTTTGTTGCCGTATTAGTTGAGATCTCCCGCAGAATGTTGCCGTAAGATACATTGATATATAAAGTCAGAACAGATAATGCAAATGGGTACTTATACGTTAAGTAATGACTTAAGCAAAGAAAACGTGTTTCTAAATAGTGTGTTTAGTCTGTCTGATGTGTAGACCATTGCTAAAGGCATTGCAGTTAAGCTATATAAAATATGTTAGAGTACGAACATCTTCAGGCTTGATATTAATCTATTAAATTTATCTACTTTATACAAATAAAATCCTACTTTTCTCTTTTAATATATTGAATATTTTCAAAATGCATTTTTGTTGTGAGCTTTCGGCAATAAACAATTATTTAATGCAAAATGTTATACTGTCCTGATTTTCAAGATATATTTATGAGGATAAAAAAAAAACTGGGTTGCTAAACATTTGGTTATGAATGTTTCATAAAGGATACTTGGGCTCTGATATATAACATATCCATGAATATTTCATATTCAATAATATATCATATTGTTCTATATTCAATATTTTAAAAGTAATTTCTTAATGAATCATTCTGCAGATAAAATACATTGGAAATAATAAAGCAATAGTTGAGGAATAATATACAAATAATGAATGTTTATGAGTGCAATGGTACAAATAATGGCACGAGGTGAATGATGAAAGGTTATATCAATGAGGCAAAGCCGAGTTGATATAACCTTTCATCATTCACCAAGTGCCATTATTTGTACCATTACACGAATACAAAACATTCATTATTTGTTTTATATAACATCTAGACGTTTTTTTTTCGTACACAAAAATGTTTCAAAAAGTACTATTTAACGATCGTTGAATAGTGCGTACTATTGCACGCCATGTGACCCACATTCGTCCAATCAAATGACAGGAATTTATATAGGTGTTATATAATTATCAATATTAATACTTCTCTACTCTATTGTAGTTAACAGAAATATTAAATAATTGATAATTATAAACATTATTTCAATATTAATCTACATTGAATTAATTGATTTTTATCAAATTAATCGCAAATTTAAAAGCATTTAACCGTTAGTTGACATACGATTGTTAACTACCTAGGCGCTGTTAATCTGTTTGCCCCCACAAGGGGATCAACACACTCACATACATTCACCAAAACTATCCAAGCAAGACAAGAGTTTATTTGGCCCACGTGCCTAATGACAAAAGAGTATAGGTCTCAATATTTACCTTCAGGAATTTGTGTGATAAACTTTGGTAAACACTCCTTGAGATAATAAATAGGGCAAAAATGTGACAGAAGAATTAGCTTAGATAATACTATATTTGGAAATGTAGTCCTGTTGTAAGTTGTTTGTAAGTTTAATAAGGGCACTTTTCCTTGGTTTATACAAGTTTGTTTATAATTAATAGTTTTATATCCCCTTGAAAACTTTCTTTGGTAATATAGAAATACTATTAAAATACACTGCTCAATTTATTGTTTTTCGCTTTGGTTTTTTTTTTGGAATTTCATAATAACTAAAAAACAAATAAACAATTTTGTTCTTTTTAATCAATAATTGTATTCATTTTGTTGTAGGTATGCTGCAAGATGGCCAGCTCCGTTTTACAACATGCAACTGGCATGCCAAATGGGACACAATAACGAAGAAAATGCGCAAAGGACTTCGATATCAGTACACAAGCAACTGTAATTGCCAGGTTAGTCAATAAAATTTACCCAAAATTAAATCAGCATAATGCATACACAAGAATTGCCAAAACATGAATAGTGTACATAAATAAATGTTTGATGCCAGATAAAAATAATGTTGCAATTATTATGTAACTAAGTATTTGATTTACTGACAACAAATTGTATAATAGTATGGTTCTATTTCTAAAACTATAATTTAGGTATAAAAACAATTAGTATGTCAAAATATAGCTTAAAATATTAGTATGAAATATTAGTGTTTGAGAATTAATTTCTAAAATTGTAAAATCGGTTATTTGATTTATATTTGCACTTTGCAAATTAATAAAACATTCATTTAGTATTTTGAAATGAAAGTACATTTATAATACTCAAATAGGGTCAGGAAATTAAATATGTAAATCATATGCAAATAATTGTAATAATATCTGTATGAATTCATTAATAAATATGATATTTTGAATGTTTTACAGATTTCAACATGCGGATTATTTGACAAATGTGACAAACGGATACATACTAAACAAGCTGATGGCGCTTGTGTGTGGGACGCATGGGATGGTGGTTGCGAGAGCAAATTCTCAACCTGCATTGTCCATGATGACGGGCGCTGCGCATGGCATCGATCACCAGAACTTAGCAGATGTCGAAAAACCGAGATCACTAAAAGCTAGATATTGTGACATTTTAAATATAACTATTTTCTGTTCATTTGGATTAGTTTGTGAGTGGAGCATTTATGATAACGCCAAACATTATGTTGGATTTTAAGTGTTATTTTATTTTAACATCATTGCTAAGGGCAAGCAAGTCTTTTAAAAAGAACTTCATTGAACATGATTCACATCAGAAAATGGATATATCCATATACATTTAATATATTAAAGTTTCAATTTTTTGTAAAATTTATTAAGTCTGTCCATATACAAACTTTGGAATTTTGATTGTTAATTTGTGTAAACATGTAAACAACAGCAACATGTAAACAATATTAAGTAAACAAAAATATACGTGGAATATCAGAAATAAATATAGATAGACACAGTATTTTGTTAGAAATTGTTTAGAAATATGTTATTTTGAGTTTGGTCTAGAGTGTGCTACATTTATCTACTATATAAATATAAATATGAATATATATTAACATTATTATTATTTGAGAATTGTATAAAGATATGTGTAGAATCAAGAAAGAATTTTGTACTTGCAATTTTAAATTTGTAAAACATATTTGCCGGACAAAATATACAGTTTCCTTTAGTTAAGAATAGGGTTAATTACTTTGAACTATTTCTATATTCTATAGTGAACATAGAGAAACTGCCTATATAAGTAAGTTCATGTTTTATATAATGTATTAGTCCATTTGCACACATTATGTTTGGTTAAAATAAAGTTCTGTAGTAATCAGGTTTTTAGTGTGATATACCCACCTGATGAAAACAAAATCATTTAAACAGTTTATAAGTATTTGTCTTTCATGCTCGATATTTTTATTAATTAAATAATTATAAATGTTACTACTATGAAGTAGGAAATAGTATTGAATTAGTGAGTAAAATCCTACATGAGAAAAACTTTGCATATTCTCAATTGTACTATTGTTCTTGATATGCAGTTAGAAGACATTATAAACATTATCATTGCAAATAAAATTATAGGTTTGCTATTTCAGCTAACTAACAAACATTTTTAAAAATTAGGAGCATTAAAGAATTTGAACACCCAAAGATGTGTTTGGGTATTTCCAACTCATAAAAGAAAAAGAGCAGAATGTCAACGACAATTGTCTAATTGATTAGTACAAGACAATCAGCTTAGATTTTTACTGGGGATATGAAATAATTGTTGCTGATATCAAGTAATAAGGTTAATATGCTTTGTGAATTTCAATAGATGTATTATCATAAATACGCTATTTCTCAATATATTTGTCATTGTTATAATTTATGTTTTTATTGTAAATAAATGCCATTGTATATATATGAAGAAAGAAAGTCTGAGCTGTTTGTTGTTTAAAATTTGAGGTATTCTCCAGAAATTTATATATAATATATAGAAATGAAATAAGCACTAAAAAATAACCGGATGTCAACGGCTGGAGGTCAATGGATTCTTTTACTGAAGAAAATTGAAGTCGAGTTTGGTTGCCTATCTTTTTGGTAATTTGTACCTCATCTCATAGGTAATTTAGGCCACAGTTTAATCTAAATACAATTGAATTTTTAAAAGTTTATGACATAACAAATGACCTTTAAAATAAGTGCATCTAAATAAATAAAAAGTCATTAATGGCTTTGTGGTATTGTTTTCAATTATTAAAATTAAACAATAACCGTTGATTATACCGTAGGAAATTAGAAAATGCAAATAATACGATAACGCAAATGTAAAGTACTTTTACTGATAAACCTAAAATATATAGATCTAATTATTCACTTGTTGCCATGGAGATACGACAATAATAAATATTAAGTAATCGCAAGTTTAATTAAGATTGATATCATGTGTTCGGACTGACGTGGATGTTGGAAGTGGCTTAATTATTGTTTGTAGTATATGAAGCTGGTGTTCATATTTTGTTGCAATTGTTGGTTTTGATGAAGTGTGTGTACGTGAGCGTAACCATGGTGATGCTGAAATTTCTGGTCAATTATATTATATTTAAAAAGAATCTTGTTTGGATTAATCTGAATTATTATTTTTAATCTTATTTGTTTTAAGATTTAGATGAAGATTGAATATTTAGATGAAAATGATGGTGATGATAGTAATGTTTATGATGATGTATTACTAATAAATCTAATATTTCATGAAAAAATACATAATGAATTCTAAAATCCATAACATATACACATTCTCTGGTCTGATGGTATAAAAAGTAACAACGTTATATCACACACATTTTGTAGTCTTATAGTCAATCAATAGTATTCAATATTATTCCAATTACTGTTTCGATTCTGTTATTATTACCATTTTGCTTTAAGTTCTGCATATTTCATGCAAGCCTATCTATCATTGAATAAACAAGACTCAAATAGTCTTGCATTTGCTTATTTCCTATGAATGAATGTGAAGTTCTGCCGTTGGCTACTGAGAAATAGGCGAAGGACAATTTAGTTTGGCCGAGATAAGCTAGTGGAAGCAGATGTGAACATAAGTGGAATCAACGAGGCATACCCAACATTATCCTTAATATATACAGTATAAAAATAATTATTATTATTTATATACATATATACACCCAAGTGACTCAATTGTAGGGCACCTGTATATAAAACATAGAGTTCCAAGTACAAGTTATGTTTAGGGAGCCCTTTTTTCATAATCGCATCTTTTTCTATATTCCACCTATTTAATTGTTTGTACAGTATTATTTTTATACATATATACACCCAAGTGACTCAATTGTATGGCCCAAGTCATATTTAGAGAGTCCTTTGTTATAATCGCATCTTTTACTATATTTCACTTATTTAATTATTTATACAGCAATATTAATGGAAGCTTTAAGTGTTTCTCTGTTCAAATTTAATATCTTTGGAGAAAAAATGTATTAATTTGGTTGAAAGAGGAAATAATTTATGTATAAAAAAATTGTTTATTTCCATCTTTTTTCTCGCAATAAAGTCAAGAATGAGATAAGATAAGAAAGCAAAAATATATCATAGTAATTTACATACAATGTGTAATAAATACAGATGCCCAGTTTGGTTTCATAAGCATCTCCTAGGACAATTACACAACCAACCACGATTCTCTAAAGGGATTGACTAGACTGGAGATTTAAAACCCTGTACTACAAATATTAAGTAAAAAGCTTAACTTAAATGATAGTTACGGAAGACTAACACACCAGATGTCCGAGTTACATAACTTTACAACTATGTGTCTGTTGTATTGTACCTTACCTACAATCTCTCAAAATAGATTACTAATGTCATTTTCTAAGCCAACGATGATGTCAGTTTCCTTCCGTAGTTCCCTATATAATTTGAACTTGAAAAAATCCCCACCTACACACTTATTTGAAAAAACTTTACATAATAGTTTAAAGGGGTTTTTTTTTCGCTCACAGTATGAAAATTTTACAAAAAAACGATAAATAATGTACAAAATATAATATCATTTTCTCAAGTTTGAAGATATATTTTAGGAGGTATTGTATTTCATGAAAGATTTAGATACATAATATCAATTTGATCTCTGGTGCGCGTGCGTACAACTGAGCACTAGTTGTGTTCTAACCGTACCACGCCGAGAATGTTAAAGGGTTGTTATCCAATCGAGTTAAAGAACAATACCATGAAAGCCCCAGTGGTCTAATGGTTAGGGCAACTGCATATCAAGCAGACGGTCCGAGTTCGAGTCTCGGTTGGGGCGACTTTTTCTCATTCTCACAGATTTCCTCATCTTTATCGTTAAATAATTTTCAGTATATCACCGGGCGGTTTGGAATTTATTTCTATGCCTGTATATAAATAAGAAACATATATTTTTGTTTATGAATATATATAAAAAATCAAATGAATCTGTATTATAAACTAGCTTGACAAAGCTTAAATATGGTAGTGATATGACATCATCATGTCCATATATGGGCACATCACATTTTTTTGTCACATAAAGTCAGACAGAGATTTACATGAAATTTATGTAGAAACCTTTCCAGAATTCTCTTTGACAATTAAAGCCACGTAGACCATAAATTTAAAGGAATTCAATTTATTTTACATAATTATATTTTTCCATTGTATTTTAAGAAGCAATTAAGTACACATAACCTTGATTAACCTTTTTTAATTAATCTTCTTAATGACTATCTTGGGGAATAACGCTCCGGATCTCTCATTAAACATTGCCCTAATGGTGGTAGATTTATATAAAGCATTAAATAATATATCTATGCGCTGGGATGAACTAAAAACTTTATATTTTTCAAGTCAAGAAGAATATATGAATTATTTTGAGATTATCAATTAGGGGTTTCAAAATTCCAAACAGTGGCCTCAAAATAGGTTTTTTTTTCTTTTAGAGTAAACTGTATTAATTTAACTTTATGCAAAAACACAAACTATTAAAACAGAAGAATTACTCAATTTTATTTACCCAAATAACAAATGTTGTAATTATATTTGGGTTATTTTATAAAGACCTTTATAATTTAAGAGTGATATGTTAGAATAAAAAAAAAAGCTGCCGATAGAATAATATAGTAAACGATATCAATTTTTCATCTCAGATTAGTGTATTGCATATATATATCTCATTTAATAAATCACAAAACGTATCGTCACCAAAATGTGTGGGGATGAAACAGGGTTGTTCTATACATTTTATAAAATACTTTAATAACAAAACCAATTTCAAACATTTTTACAACTTCAATATTCTGCTTATCATAGAATTTTTCATTTCTAAGATTTTATTACTTTTTCAATAAACTCTCTATTTATATTGAATTCTGTAATATATTTAAATTAAATTCTCAAAATGAGGCTGCTGTAGGAAAATTTGATTAAATTTCTGATTCAATTGCTTAGACTATTTATAAATTTATTCTTTAAAACAGTCTTTTTTAAGAGTAATCGTGTCAATATGTTCATTCCGCGGTTGTCATGTGGATCAAAGAATTTTATACATCTATGACGTATTCTAAAACTTAGTATCAACTAAGGAATATTCTGAATTAATTAATTAGATATTTGTGACTGGACATAAGAGACTAATCAAGGCTAACTTGTTTCATTTTTCCGTATCCTCATTATATAAATTCAATATATATTCAGTATCGTTATGGCGACCAGCATTCTCATGAATTATTCATGATTTCTATGTAAAATAATTCATTAATTCATTAAGCCAAGATTACTTGCAGGGATGATAAAAATATGTAAGGCTTGTTGAGTTGCAGCTAAACCTAGTTAATGCAGGGTCAACCAAATCAATGTAAATTTGCTATCTGATTTGAGTAAAGACGGTATATTATAATATCATTAGTGCTATTTTGTGGACATAATAGTCCATCTTAATAACCTAGGAGCCTTGAGAGTATTAGATTAAATTCAGATCTTACCAAATCTAGAAACAAGAATACTTACTGCCAGAGTCAAAATCAAAATATACAACAATAACCGCAAACTGCTAAAATATCGGTATGTACTCGGACTTGGGTATAAACTCTCACACTCTTAAAACAAAATAGGTTTTAAATTAAAATAATGATTGAACCTGAAGAAACAATTTTTAGTGAAATAGTTATTCAATAGTTGCGCGCCAGAGTATAATAAAAAAAAATTTTAATTCTTATATAACACGCATTTACAATTTTGATATTATATTATTATTATTTATACTTTATTATTTGTAAATGTAAAGATATTGGCTAAATAAATATAACTATAATAAAAATAAAAATTATTTTATTATTATTTCATGGCCAATGATGGTAAACATAGGGAAAAATTCTAATAAAACAGCCAACACATCTAGGGGGTATATAGTTTCTAAGCAACAGACAATAATATAACCATTGTGAAAGTATTATTATATAAAGAATGATATTAATCGATCTTGTTCATGTACTTTTTACACTTGCCATATAGAAAACATCAATGCACAAGTTTAAAGAATCAGTATTGCTTTGTTTGGTATCTATGTATTGTGTTTTTATTGGATCATTTTTAGTAGCTAAATGGATCCCCTGGTAGATGTGTGCTAAATACATACATACTCTACTGTATAATGAATATAAATCCAAAAGCAAATTACTGAAAAAATGACAATGCTGTGGGTCTCAGTGGCTGGATACAAAATGAAATACGCAAAAAGCTAAATCGAAACGATAAAGTAAAACAGCCAGAAAAATTAGCAGAGCTTTCAGACAACACTAGCCCTTCACCCGTGCAAGTAAATATACTATAATGAATATAGATCTAGAAATAAAAAAAGATGCTGTAGTTCTAACATTTGAATGCACTACAGGCTGTTTTATGAGGAGTACCGCAATCTCCAGGTGCTTGCCGCTGAATATATAGATCTACACTATTAGGTTTTCTAAGATGTATAAATGGTAGAAAGAATTATCTGTGATTTCCGATATAAAGCTTCTTGCCGTCAGGCATGCACATCGAAGGATAGAAGGAAATACATATGATATTGTTGCTTCATATTAATGTGCCTTAAGATTGTCATGGGCCAGTAACTTTGTATGCAATAACATCAATAGAAGAATCCGGAGAGCTATAAATATTTGTGATAATTATGGCCAGTAGATTTGTTGGGTATTGATTTTGATGGGCGAAATCTACATGTATGTATGACTGTACGAATGAATGATAATAGGTTCGAATTAGTCGGGAAATTACTAGAAAAAAATTACTTAAAAATAATCTATAATAATCATTACATTTGGTTTGTATTATAGATTATTTTCAAGTAATTTTTTCTAGTAATTTCCTGACTAATTCAAACCTATTATCAACTATTCGTACAGTGATACAGATGTAATAAAGATGGTGGTAACGAGGTTGGTGGAAAACTCACGATATTTGTAGTGGAAAGGTGGTAGCAACAATGATGAACAATGGATTTGTTGGCAACAAAAATGAGGATGATCAGGTTGATGCCAACACCGAAGATGAGAACGACGGGGCAACAAGGATGACGATGCCGGGGATGGTGGCAACAAAGATGAGGATGATCAGGTTGATGCCAACACCGAAGATGAGAACGACGAGGCAACAAGGATGACGATGCCAGGGATGGTGGCAACAAAGATGAGGATGATCAGGTTGATGCCAACACCGAAGATGAGAACGACGAGGCAACAAGGATGACGATGCCAGGGATGGTGGCAACAAAGATGAGGATGATCAGGTTGATGCCAACACCGAAGATAAGAACGACGAGGCAACAAGGATGACGATGCCAGGGATGGTGGCAACAAAGATGAGGATGATCAGGTTGATGCCAACACCGAAGATGAGAACGACGAGGCAACAAGGATGACGATGCCAGGGATGGTGGCAACAAAGATGAGGATGATCAGGTTGATGCCAACACCGAAGATGAGAACGACGAGGCAACAAGGATGACGATGCCAGGGATGGTGGCAACAAAGATGAGGATGATCAGGTTGATGCCAACACCGAAGATGAGAACGACGAGGCAACAAGGATGACGATGCCAGGGATGGTGGCAACAAAGATGAGGATGATCAGGTTGATGCCAACACCGAAGATGAGAACGACGAGGCAACAAGGATGATGATGCCAGGGATGGTGGCAACAAAGATGAGGATGATCAGGTTGATGCCAACACCGAAGATGAGAACGACGAGGCAACAAGGATGACGATGCCAGGGATGGTGGCAACAAAGATGAGGATGATCAGGTTGATGCCAACACCGAAGATGAGAACGACGAGGCAACAAGGATGACGATGCCAGGGATGGTGGCAACAAAGATGAGGATGATCAGGTTGATGCCAACACCGAAGATGAGAACGACGAGGCAACAAGGATGACGATGCCAGGGATGGTGGCAACAAAGATGAGGATGATCAGGTTGATGCCAACACCGATGATGAGAACGACGGGGCAACAAGGATGACGATGCCGGGGATGGTGCCAACAAAGATGAGGATGATCAGGTTGATGCCAACACCGATGATGAGAACGACGGGGCAACAAGGATGACGATGCCGGGGATGGTAGCAACAAAGATGAGGATGATCAGGTTGATGCCAACACCGAAGATAAGAACGACGAGGCAACAAGGATGACGATGCCAGGGATGGTGGCAACAAAGATGAGGATGATCAGGTTGATGCCAACACCGAAGATGAGAACGACGAGGCAACAAGGATGACGATGCCAGGGATGGTGGCAACAAAGATGAGGATGATCAGGTTGATGCCAACACCGAAGATGAGAACGACGAGGCAACAAGGATGACGATGCCAGGGATGGTGGCAACAAAGATGAGGATGATCAGGTTGATGCCAACACCGAAGATGAGAACGACGAGGCAACAAGGATGACGATGCCAGGGATGGTGGCAACAAAGATGAGGATGATCAGGTTGATGCCAACACCGAAGATGAGAACGACGAGGCAACAAGGATGATGATGCCAGGGATGGTGGCAACAAAGATGAGGATGATCAGGTTGATGCCAACACCGAAGATGAGAACGACGAGGCAACAAGGATGACGATGCCAGGGATGGTGGCAACAAAGATGAGGATGATCAGGTTGATGCCAACACCGAAGATGAGAACGACGAGGCAACAAGGATGACGATGCCAGGGATGGTGGCAACAAAGATGAGGATGATCAGGTTGATGCCAACACCGAAGATGAGAACGACGAGGCAACAAGGATGACGATGCCAGGGATGGTGGCAACAAAGATGAGGATGATCAGGTTGATGCCAACACCGATGATGAGAACGACGGGGCAACAAGGATGACGATGCCGGGGATGGTGCCAACAAAGATGAGGATGATCAGGTTGATGCCAACACCGATGATGAGAACGACGGGGCAACAAGGATGACGATGCCGGGGATGGTAGCAACAAAGATGAGGATGATCAGGTTGATGCCAACACCGAAGATGAGAACGATGAGGCAACAAGGATGATGATGACAGGAATGGTGGTAACAGTCCTAGTTGAAATAAGTCAAAAAACAATGAAGATAAACATTCTGTAAGCCTAAAACATTTTGAATATTAGCCATGATTAATTTAAGTATTTGAAACATTTAATCCCCAGATCCTTATATATTCTCGTATATTTTGTCAATTTTGCCAATACACCATGCCAATTACATAAAGTTTGCGAGTCTTTCAAATGGAATACTACAAACACAATGTCTGCTTGCTAATTTAACGTGAAATAAATCAATATTGAAAATGAAACAAGGATCACTTGGGAACCATAAATATATACAAATTTGTTCTCTTACATTTACATATGTTGTAATAGACAACCATCCAACCATATGGATCTACAGTAATTCAATTTGATATGTACTGTTATAGAAATAAGGGTGATATGGCTCTCACGAGATAAGAGAATTTTATATTGAAATGGAGAAGCAATATGATGTTGGAATAGGGGTTGAATATAGATATCAAATGTAAAACCCCATTTATAAACACAAGATTGGTATAGATACCAAAAGATCGACTGAAACATTTCTCTGTGAACAAATTATTTTAACTGAAGCGCACATTGATTACACGGAACGGCAAGAAAAGTTAATATTATTTAAGTGTGACTTAAAAACAACCGAAAAGGTAACCAAAAAAAGATGTAAAAAGAGCCCGGTCATATAAATCATATGGACTAAAAGAAGATATTTTACTAACATAAGCTCAACACTAATATAAATTTTAAATGATAAAACTGTGATGAAGATACAATGACAATTTGAAACAACATCAACATAGATTACAGAAAGATTACATGAATACTTATGCATGTTTAAAGAGGTTGAAACCGTTAACAATAAACTAGGTCTCCACCAAAAAGTGCATTCATTTTATAATTATTATTTGCCTCGTCAGATGAGTGAGAGGCAATTATTCAAATGTATGGAGATTACAAGAAATATAGGAGATCGTATATATACAAGATAATGATTATAAAATAAATAGGCGACGAATAATTTGAATAGTTATGAAACTATAGAAACTAATTTGAAATTGTAGACAAATGTAGAATCAAAAAAGAATTAGAAATGTGAATGTAGACGTAAACATTATGAAATAATATCTATGTACTATTTTATTTTAATAAGATAATCTAATGTTAGTTTTAATATGGCACCAATGTTATTGTCGCTACTCAGATAACAGTGAATAAAGCTGGAAAAATGGATATATGTTTTGTGTACTGTTTATAATTGCTGAATCAAAAAGGAATTTTTTAAAATATAACACCAATATGAACTAGAATTATAGGTGATCATTTTTATCATTTTAATCAAATTAACATTTTTTAAACATGCATGTACGTTAACATACGATCGTTAAAAGTTGATGTACGCCATTCTATGACATGATGCATATACACTTATAGTGCTGAGTTCTACCTATTATGTTTCATACAATATGTACAGTATAATACTGTATATCTATATACAGTGTAGCATAGGTGAAATTACGGGACTCATATCGTGTTCTAATTTTTTGGTATGATGGAATTTTCAAAATAAACTCGAAGATGACAATTTCGAAAGATAATGAATTGAGCAAATAAATATAAGGATTGGAATAAAATTTGACACGTAGAAGCGCAATGCGCGGTCTTTGAAATTTGTATAACTTTGAATAAAGAAATTTAAAAACTACTTTTTAACTTCAACTGGCCATATGATAACATCACAACATCCGATAGGCTTAATTTTAATATGAATTCATATCTAAATTTCATCAGCTTTCATAATAAGTTATAATCTTCAAGGTCACCTTTAATTCTGAAGAGCTATAAGATATTCAAATGTATGGTGTAGCTGAAATTACACGACCTAGGTTATTCAAGTTTTTACGCGTGATGACATCATCAAAATAAAAATGTTGACAACTCATTAGAAGAATAATTAATTGAGCAAGCACATACTAAAAGTTGTGCGAAAATCGGGCTCAAATAACGGAGATGCGCTCTATTGAATGTGATAACCCACACAAAAAGATAAAAATTCCAAATTTTTTAATTCAAGTGGCCATTTGATGACGTCATACCATTTTGTACGTCTAATGTGTATATACATTTGTATCTACAACTTATTGGCTTCCATAATAAGTTAAAAAAATTGGGGGTCATCTGCCATTCTGAAGAGTTATATTCATTTTAAAAAGTCCTTATTTTTTACCATTTTTAGCACTTTTGTACAATTAGTGTGCGCATTTTGTCATTTTTAACGTGCTCGTATAGCGTTATTTTAAGTCGGAATGGACTCAAAATTGGTGAATGTATTAAGGATTGTGAGTAGAATGTGATTTATACATCAAATTTTATTTTTTACGCATTTTAAGAATCGTGCGCACAAAAACGCATTTTTGCGCAGTAATTTTTTGAAACGCGCAAATGGCCTAATTTATGCTCTAAATTGATCAAAACCTAATTTTGCGCGTTTTAAATTTTTAACGCGCAATTTCACGTGCATGACCTTGAAACGCGCAACTTTTTATTTGCTAATATTTTTACCCTTGACCTGAAGTTTACCTGTAGTGAATTTCATTAATATGTCATAATGAATTATGGAGATATGATTGATAATGTGATTTCACAAAATGGCGTATAAATGACGTCACGGATGAGTGATCACGCTGGAAAGCTCATTAGGATTAAGTTATATTATTTGAAAGATATTCTGAAATTTTGGTAATCATTGACATTAAACTTTTTGAGATAATTGTTACACAAAATAGTGTACAGAAACAATAAAAAGACTAGACATGAAACTCGTCACTTTGACGAGTTAGTTATCCGCTCGACAAACGCCACGTGCACGTCATACGTTAGAATATTGCACACAGAAAAATATTAAGGCATTATGACCTGAACTGAAGAATATGATATGTTGTTATTTCTGAATTCTGTTATTTTTTGTCATATAGTATACACAGTACAATCTGTATACATATCACAAACAGTGTAAAATAGGTGAAATTACGGGACCCGTATTTTATTGTAATTTTAAACATCTTGACGGTTTCAAAATGAAATGCAAAAGTAGAAATTTCAGAATGAAATTATCTCAGCAACAACATATTAACATGTAGAAAAAATTGGAATACGTGAAATATTGATGCGCGCTCTTTTAAATGTAATGAAATATAACGCAAAAGATGAAAATACGACTTTTTGTATTTAACTGGCCATATGATAACGTCACAACATTCGATTGGCAAAATTTTCACATGATTTTGTATCTACAATACAATAGCTTCCTGAAAACGTTTTAATCGTGATTATCACATTTTATTCTTACGAGCTATAACAGATTAAAATTTACTGTAAAGATGAAATTAATGACCAATGTAATTTAAATTTTTAGGCATGATGACGTTAAAAAAATTAAAAAATTTTTAATTCATGCAAAAGATAGTTGATTGACCTAGAATATATTAAAATCGGGGTGAAAATGGACAACGAATAAGTGGAGATGCGCTCTATTAAATGTGATGAGCTATGACGAAAGAGACAAAAATCCTATATTTTATATTCGCGTGGCCATACGATGACGTCACAATGTCCGGTTAGCCATATTAATGCATGATTCGATATCTACAACTCATCAACTTCCAGAATATGTAATTTAAAAAAAGTTCTCCATGTAGTTTAGAATCTATGACTGTTTAAAAATAGGCATAACTTTGACGAATTTTTGAACTTTTTCACCAGAAACGCGTGCAAATTATTTAATTCGACGTGCTCGTATGACGTAATTTTAAGTCGAAATTGTTTAAAAGTTGGTAACATTACTATAAAAGGCTGAAAAAACATAAATCACGCGAAAAAAATATGTTTTTAACGCTACGTGTGTACCGCGTGCGTAAAAAGTTTCGCGCGCGTGGGAATTTTTGACATGCTCAAAATGACATGAAACGCATAGAAAGTTGATTAAAAGTTGATTTTTCGCACTCTAAAATTTTAAACGCGCTTGCGCGCGTAACTTTTTGTGAAACATGCTATTTTTAATCCATAGAAAGTTTGCGCTTGATGTGACTTAAATTTTCACAAAGTGTCAAAACAAAATTATGTTTCGTTTTTAGTCTATGATCAATCATTGAAATTCATAAAATCGCAACTCTGACGTCATTCAAAAATAGGAGGTGCACAAGTTCACGTAAATGTCGATATGTTGACAAAGTTACGATATGTTCTGTTTACACGTTTTAGAGAAACGCAACGCACAAAAATGACAGAAGGAAAGAAGTATAATACAGAAAAACTAGATTTGAACTCGTCACTTTGACGAGTTCGGGTTATCCGCGCATACGCAACATGCACATACTTTAAAGTATTATGAACCTCGACAATTATTATGCCATCCTTTGACATGAAATAAATATGTTTACAGTGCTGAATTGTACCTATTTTGTAGCATACAGCATATTACAGTGTTTACAGAATACACTGTATATACACAGTAGATTAGACGAAATTACGAGACCCATCTTTTAAATCCAATTATTAATACGATGACGTCATCAAATTGGCATATAAAGATAACAATTTTAGAAGATAATTATCTAAATAATTACATTAATACAAATTTTAAGAATTTTGGGCACGTAAAAGTGAGATGCGCTCTCGTTTAAACGCAATGAACTTTTACGCAAGAGATGAAAATATGACTTTTTGAATTTAACTGGCCATATGATGACATCACAACATCTGATTGGCAAAATGTTTACATGATTTCGTATCTACAATCCAATAGCTTCCAGAAAACGTTTTAATCATGATGATCACTTTTTATTCTGACGAGCTATAACAGATTGAAATTTACTGTAAAGATGAAAATAGGTGACCCACGTTATTTACATTTTTAGACATGATGACGTCATAAAAATTAAAATATTTTTAACTCATGCGAAAGATAGTTGTTGACCTAGACAGTATTAAAATATCTTAGGAAATGGAATACGTATAAGCGATATGCCCTCTATTTAATTTAATGAGCAATTGCGAAACAGTCAAAAATCCAATATTTTACATTCGTGTGGCCATACGATGACGTCATAACATCCGAGGGGTAAAGATTCTGCATGAATTCATATCTACAACATATCTGCTTACATATTAAATTAAAAAAATTGGGGGTAACGGTTGATCCTGAGGAGCTATAATAGATTCAAAGTAGGCATAATTTTGACAATATTTTGTCACTTTTGCAACTAAAAGGCACGCAAATTGTCTAAATCAACGTGTTCGTATGACGTCATTTTAATTTGAAATGATGTAAATCTTTTTTAAAATGACTAAGAAAGGCTGTAAAATCATAATTCAAGAAAAAAACACATGATTTTCATGCTCCGTGCGCACCTTACGCGTAATTATTTTCGCGCGCGTGGGAATTTTTGACATGCTAAAAATGTCATGATCAGCGTAGAAAGTTGATTAGAAATTAATTTTGCGCATTTTGAAATTTTAAATGCGCGTGCGCGCGTAACTTCTTGTGAAACATGTCATTTTTAATCAATAGAAAGTTTACCCTTGATATGACTTAAATTTTCACCAAGTGTCAATACAAAACGAATTTTGGTTTATAATCTATGACGAATCATTGAAATTCATAAAATCGCGCGTAACTTACGCTGCGCAACTCTAACGTCATATAACAAAGTTTCTTGCACATCTACAGCTGCAGGTCAATCTTTTGACAAAGTTATACAATCTTATGTTGACAAGGATGAGAGATATGCGACGCACAAAAATCCGGGAAAGAAAGAAGAACTAGACATGAAACTCGTCACTTTGACGAGTTAGTTATCCGCTCGACAAACGCCACGTGCACGTCATACGTTAGAATATTGCACACAGAAAAATATTAAGGCATTATGACCTGAACTGAAGAATATGATATGTTGTTATTTCTGAATTCTGTTATTTTGTGTCATATACATAGTATACACAGTACAATCTGTAAACATATCACAAACAGTGTAAAATAGGTGAAATTACGGGACCCGTATTTTATTGTAATTTTTAACATCTTGACGGTTTCAAAATGAAATGCAAAAGTAGAAATTTCAGAATGAAATTATCTCAGCAACAACATATTAACGTGTAGAAGAAATTGGAATACGTGAAATATTGATGCGCGCTCTTTTAAATGTAATGAAATATAACGCAAAAGATGAAAATACGACTTTTTGTATTTAACTGGCCATATGATAACGTCACAACATTCGATTGGCAAAATTTTCACATGATTTTGTATCTACTATACAATAGCTTCCTGAAAACGTTTTAATCGTGATTATCACATTTTATTCTTACGAGCTATAACAGATTAAAATTTACTGTAAAGATGAAATTAATGACCAATGTAATTTAAATTTTTAGGCATGATGACGTTAAAAAAATTAAAAAATTTTTAATTCATGCAAAAGATAGTTGATTGACCTAGAATATATTAAAATCGGGGTGAAAATGGACAACGAATAAGTGGAGATGCGCTCTATTAAATGTGATGAGCTATGACGAAAGAGACAAAAATCCTATATTTTATATTCGCGTGGCCATACGATGACGTCACAATGTCCAGTTAGCCATATTAATGCATGATTCGATATCTACAACTCATCAACTTCCAGAATATGTAATTAAAAAAAAGTTCTCCATGTAGTTTAGAATCTATGACTGTTTAAAAATAGGCATAATTTTGACGAATTTTTGAACTTTTTCACCAGAAACGCGTGCAAATTATTTAATTCGACGTGCTCGTATGACGTAATTTTAAGTCGAAATTGTTTAAAAGTTGGTAACATTACTATAAAAGGCTGAAAAAACATAAATCACGCGAAAAAAATATGTTTTTAACGCTACGTGTGTACCGCGTGCGTAAAAAGTTTCACGCGCGTGGGAATTTTTGACATGCTCAAAATGACATGAAACGCATAGAAAGTTGATTAGAAGTTGATTTTTCGCACTCTAAAATTTTAAACGCGCGTGCGCGCGTAACTTTTTGTGAAACATGCTATTTTTAATATATAGAAAGTTTGCGCTTGACATTAAACAAAATTATGTTTCGTTTTAAGTCACGTTGCGCAACTCTGACGTCATTCAAAAATAGGAGGTGCACAAGTTCACGTAAATGTCGATATGTTGACAAAGTTACGATATGTTCTGTTTACAAGTTTTAGAGAAACGCGACGCACAAAAATGACAGAAGGAAAGAAGTATAATACAGAAAAAAAAAAAAAATATGATGAAACAGGACGATTACAAGGAGTTATCCGCTACTAAGCGGATAACTAATAACAAAGAAGATGAAAAAAAAGATATTTACAATCACAAGGGTTATCCGCAACTTCTAAGTTGCGGATAACCAAAAAAAAAAATATGATGAAACAGGACGATTACAAGGAGTTATCCGCTACTAAGCGGATAACTAAAAAATAAAGATTTGATACAATAACAATAGGTGATCATTATATTCTAAATGATCACCTAATAATAATAATACTAATAATTGTTCTTATATAGCGCTTATTGCACAATACTAAATGCTTCACATTATTACTTTGGTTCAAACATGTATGGAACCATACTCCCATAATGCAGCTAGTATGCAGCGCAAAGTCTTGCTAAAGGATACAAGCCATGCGGCGGGAGTTGGATTCCAACTCGCAATCTAACGATATAAAAAATAATTCAAGACCATGAAGGCACCAATAAAATTGCTAGTGTTGCACACTGGTCCTGCTATGACATGATGGGTTTGACTATAGGTCTCTGTCTGCTTTCTGCTCTATCTCTCTACGACAAGTTGATGACAAAATACTGCTTATGTGAAAACAGACAACTTGTACATGGTGCAACAAGCAGATAAGTAGTCAATGTAAACATGTATGATAAAATAAGCCTAGGCAGTAAGTATTAAAGTAATACACTTAAATTAATAGAACTCAAGGCTATATTTAGTTAAATTTTAATATTAAGTATTTAAAATTGCCAATTTAAACGTATTGCTCTCTTTGTATGAATTGTATGAAGTATATTTATCAATGGTATTTTGAAATTCTTAACAAATATCAGTTCATTTACTTTCTAATTCAAAAACAATGAATGACATAAAATACTATTTTTCTTATATTTGACAGTTCATTTTCATTTCTGTTGTGACTAGCTGTTTAATATATTTTCTAGTTTTTATTAGTTTTCTTAAGTAGAGGACAGTCATAAGGAATAATGGAAAAAGCATGATATATTATTGTATTGTTATACTGTATAGTAATAACGAGAATAGGTATAAATTGTTAGGTATTTAATGTCTATAATTGATGATTACTAGGCTACTTACTTCGGGATTATTCATACAGTGTATACTTAAGGTAATGTAAATGATTAGTCATTATCGTTTTTACTAAAGCTAAGAAAAGTATGAGATTTTGGTGCTTGTCTTCTAATTCCAACTCATGGGTTCAGATCCTACACAGAGTCAGAATACCTGATCATGCCACATACATTCAATCTGGCACAACAAAACAAATGGCAAAATATAGCTGCATGCTCAATTCTCCTCCTGAAGAAATCCTATTTTTTCTAAGAGCGATTGATGCATTACTACAAATCAATTCTACAGCATAAATAATTAAACAATATAACAATCATGGTGAAATTATGCTGTTTTTTAATTAATTAAAGTTGCTTCTAGTCAGTTGACGACGACTACTCATGGATATCTTTGTTTAAGTTCTCTGCTATATTGCATTTCAATTTAATGTCGGTAATAAATATTTGAAAATATCATATAAATGTCTGATATAATATGGAAAAATTATATTACAATTCTGGCATTCTTCATTGTATATACAACTTATTAACGGCATGTAATATTGTCACAGATAGGGTTTTCAAAATTTTGAAAACAACTTGCATTACTCTAATAGAAGGAGGTGGAGTGGGTGGTCAATCCCTGTATTCCAATTCTGACTTTCTTTCAAATACCGGTACAGTTCATTACAAATCAAGTTCTATATTTATAGTTTGGTTCTACTTCATCCTTCTCGGAATAGACTTCGGATCTACCCTTTTTATTTTGCAAATATGTAATGCTTGGCCTAAATAATCTCTTGTTTAAAGCTTTCTTAATAATATTATAAAATACTATGGTTGGTTGTACTTTTTTGTTATTAATAAAAAAATTAAATTACTAACAATCATGTATTAATAATTATTGCGTTGAAAAAAGTAATTATTATTATTGACAATGAATGGATTATGGACCAAGCGTTCAGTTACTTAATACAAAGAACAGCAATAAAGAAATCAGACAAATTCGAGTGACGTACTTTAAAGGCTATCTATCTTATCTGATAATTTTTCTGAAAAGACAATTTATCAAAAGATGAAATACCAATCAACGTAATCTTGAATTGAAGTATAAGTTTGTAGATATTAAGTCCGAAACTATCAAATATTGATGGAAGAAGATAAGATTCAAGAACGCTATGATGACCAGATGTACATGAGGAAGAGGCCAAAAACAGATTATCATACAATTAGCATTAATAGAAGTTTGAATGTGAACCATTCGCAGTAATTCTTGTGAAGTATGCTACTAGAAATTTGAAAGTAGATAACAAAACAACTAAGAGGCAGCCAAGATCTGAAAGAAGAAGACAAAAATCTGAATGATAGAAGATGATCTGGAATAATGCGAGTGAAAGATCTGGAAAAAGAAGGTAGGACAAAAAACTGGAAGAAGAGAACTAGATCTAGAAGAAAAACAAAAACCAGAAGAAAAACAAAAACCGGATGAAAAGGTCAAGATCTACAAGAAAAAAAACTGATAGAGGAAAAAACTGGAAGAAGAGAACAAGATCTAAAAGAACAAAAACTGGAAGAGGTCTATATCTAGAAGAACAAAAACTGAAAGAAGAGGAAAAAAACTGGAAGAAGAGGACAAACACTGGAAGAAGAGGATGGGATATGGAATAAGAAGGAAGCATAAAAGAGGATAGACACATATTTGGAAAGAAATATTTGGAAAATGCTAGAAAAAGGTTACAAAACCTGATGACGGTGATAGTAGTGTGAACAAACCAACATTGTAATTTTTTGTTCCATTATATATGGAACTAACTTGATTTAATGTCAACTTGATCAATATCATATATAAGTACTTCTACTACTAATCTTCAAATATACATTTAAGAATAAATTTATTCTGCATCTAGAGATTCATCATGCCAAATTTAATTCAAAAGGTTTCTACGAGAAAAATATTTGACACATTGCTTGAGTGAAACTCTGTATTTTTTTCTGTATTAATTGTATAATCATTATGTTTGATAGGATTTAATGGACTATTAAAGACACAGTGGTACCATTTAAAGCTTTAAAGTCTCAAAAACACATACACAAACATAAATATGTCTATAACATCAAGAAGATTCTTCAAAACTGTCAGCTATAATGCATTAAATATATTGGCCAATGTGACACAATTTGGGATCTAGAACCTTACCAAATTCTAAATAAATTAATCAAAACACTTTTCCTACATACTAAATTCTTTTAATAAAAAAATTAAAATTTTGAACAATTATTTTGATGTGACATTTGTTTCTCTGAAAGGTTGAACTAGTATATTTGTTAATTTTAGCTATTTCAATTTCCTGCAAAACAGCTATTACAAAGAGTTATTTTAAGAAATGGACAAAATTGTATTTTCACCATTACGATGGCCGTATTTGAGGACCGTATAATCATCTGTAATCACTCGATGACGAATGCTTTCTAAACGTGTTAAGATTGTGGAAATACATTTCAAATCGGACATTTTAATATTGATGTATAGTCGGTCTGCTTGTTATGATTTATTAGCCATTGACTGAATTTTTAATGTGAAGAGGCATATGATCAAGGAATCGTGATGTTCATAAATAATACAGAATGTGCCTGTGTGAAAGACCATCTGTAAGGGCCCTGATCATGTATAATCTGTGGCTGTTTGAAAGATCATCTGTAAGGACCGTGAACATGTATAATGTATGGCTGTTTGAAACACCATCTGTAGGCGCTTAAACATATTCAGACAACATTACGAATATAGATTTATGAAAATTCATAGTATAGTGTATTGTAGTCTATATAATATAAGGAATTTTAATATGTAAAATTGCATAATACTAGGGTTGCTATGAATTTATACCTAGTGTAGGCCTGCAAGAGACCATTATGCTTTTTGGAGAAATCAAGCATGCTTTGTGAAGAAATCAAGCATACTCCTATAAGAACTGGAAAAAATTATTTTTCAGTATTACAATAAATTTTTAAAGAAATGTAGGCATATTATCAATCTGAATCTGTACTATTAAATATTCATGTTGGCGAATATTACAAATTCTTTTACTTTTTTATACATACAAGGCATTATCTTGGTATTCACATTTTAATTTAAAAACACATGCAAGTGAACAATGTTTCAGTGTGCAAATTGTGTACATACATGTACCCATAGGATTGGATATACCTTCCTAGTGATGTGTAAAATCCTATCTATTTCATTCTACACTAATCACCCTTTTTCAACACCTAATGCAATTCTGTAAAAAATCTGACATATGAACTTTGAAAGCAAACAAGACACCTGAAAGATATTACAGTCTACCTTGGAAGATACAGCCATTTTTCATCGCCTTAAGTGGTATGGCATCAACACATTACAGTACACATTTTAAATATCTGGCGAAGATATACAATTAGTGATTGTTTAACCACCACTGACGTTAAGAGCTTAGGTGTAAAGTGCTGCGTGTTGACATATTAATACAGCTAGCTTTTACCACCCTGGTAACTCCTCAACAGGAAACAAGTACTTGAGAGATTGATAGAAAAACCTCCTTTAAACATTGTGATGACGAAGGCTTGACACACCAAAAACTTTAATCAACATATCCATGCTTGATTCAAATAAGATAAAATAAATGGAAATGGATCTACTGTAAGGTACCATTTGAATGAACCATTTGAACAAAAAATAACTTTCATAATATATAATAATAATGTTGTTTGAACATAAAGTTCTAAGCATAGTACTAATACTCCTACAATGGGAACAGCGTTATAAACAATTTTTGGTTCAATGCCGAACTCATAACAACAGTCTTATATATAAGAGATATTTGTAAAACATTTCAAAATCAGTATACTTTCATGAAAAATACGAGGGAATGCAGGGAAAGGTTGTCAGGATGAAATTATGCTTATTAAAATCTTGCCAAAAGAAAATGGAGATTATGCTAAATGTAAAGAGGGACCTTGTGCTTCCAATCAAGACATACATACCCAAAGGCCTAGAATAAATTGATGGAACTATCCTAACTAGCGTGGTTAAAATAGTTCTCATAACACCTGAGGCGTGAATAAAATCATATTTAAGGTTAAGAATTTCAGAAATTACTTATTGATTTCAAGTGTAAAAGCAACAAATAAAAATATAGGTGATATAAATTTTTCAAAAGGGGTTGCGTATTGGGGTGAAACATTATATGCACATTTCTTAAAATGTTTGGAAGATAGGATCAATTTCTGAAAGACCACAGTGTCAATACCATTATTATTTTTTCATCAACAAAAGACTAGGCTCATGTATGTTTTACAACTTATGTTGGTAATATCCTATAAAATTGTTTTTGTTTCTAAAAAAATGCGTACACAAGTTTTTATTTGTGTAGCGGCGGAATATACATTCTGCTAAATAAATAACTACTCTTGCCGATTCCAAGAAGAACTGTAACTCAGTTTGTATGTTTACCTGTCCGAAATCTTAAAATGTGTTTACCGCCAAAACGATTCAGATTCAGGATGTATGAAATGATTCATGTTATGTTGAAATTGATATTACCGAATGCTAAGAGCAACCTAATGAGTCATAAAACCGTAACTAGTTCATAAAACAAGACAAGGAATTAGTTATATGTGCAATAACATTGCCCAAAACACTGCTTCTCAATTACAAATGCTCAGTTAATACAAATAGATTTTGTCCTAAAGATGTTATAGATATTTCAGAGCTACGAATATGAAATAGTATACAGTATTCATACAAATAATAGCTTGAGAGAGTGGGATAAAAAAAAATGGATTGAGTGGCAGGATCCTGTACATGGGAAACCCATGTTTAGTTTAATTAGGATTAAATGAGTACCAAAACAGCAGATAAATCCTTAATATCTTATGTGCCAAATACTGATCCAAACAGGATATAGTATGATGGAAGTCTAAAGCTCTGTGTGATGTGCCCAAATATGGTAGTGATATAACATCATCATGTCCATATATAGGCACATCACATTTGTTGTCACATAAAGTCTTGATCGCACTTGACATCTGCTAAATTTAGAAAGAAAATTAGAATTTTAACTTTCTGAGGGCTGAAATAGAGGTAGAGAGAGATGTTAGTTAAAGTAGTAGGTGCTTTTAATAAGCAAAAAAAAATTATTTCTGGTAGATTCAAAACAAAAAGTATGTGTTATCTATTTTGTTTTTGTTATTGAAGAAAGTAAAATCAAGAATAGATTGATTAAGATATGTGTTATAAAGACAACTAAAAACAATTTATCATACTACTTTTACTAAATGATTTTCTCACTACCATTAATGACGTGATCAATCTTGTCCTAAAGTACACACTATAAAGGCGAGACAATAAGATGAATGAGACTTAGAAGAAGTAGGATGATCACAAAATCTACATCATGAATATATAATAAATTAATCTATAAAATAATTTTATAGATATGATGATTATGTTGTATTATATGCACTTATAGTACTTATTTAGGCCTCTTTAGCACTTATTAAAGCTGTGGACCTTATTCAGTTGTAGACCTTGTTCAACTATGAACCTATTGTGGACCTTATTCAACTGGAAATATTGTGGCAATATTCGTCTGTGGCCCTTATTCAACTATTGAACTAATTTGTGGCACTTATTCGATTCAACTAATATGATACTTTCTACTAGGATGCTTTCTTTTACTATATACTGTTTAGCCTTTATTGCCTACTGTAATAATTTAAATACCATGCAAAGTAATAACTGCAGTATGCCTATACTTAATTTCATTTCAATACTACTGTAGTTTTCCTCAGAAAAAAATTTTCAATTTGAATCTAATCATTTGAATCCATCAAGTTATAATTATCATCGATGTGGATCTTCATGCACAATCATTGTTGACTACAAAATCTGATGCACCTGGCAGCAATTCATCAAACGATGTTAATTACAGGTCAATATACAATATATTGAGAGACAAAAACGACAAAAATATGCGAGCATTAACACATGCAAGTTTTGCCTGGTATATCTATCAAAAATATGGTAGTGCTTGATGCTTGGTGGTTAAGTGCACACCTTAAAATGGTAGGGTCAGCGTTCAATTCAATAAAAAAAAAAAGATTAGAGGTGGTTCTAATATTTATTAAAGTTCCAATACAAACACAAGATTTGTCATAACCAAAACCAGTTGCCATAAGTCATAAAAAAAAAATGTTTACAAAAACAATAGCCTAGTACAAATCATCTAAATATATTATAAATGTCATGTGACTCTTTTTAAAATTCATGAATATTTATAATGTATTTCATCATCACCATATTTGTCTGTGTGAATATTTCTACATAATGTTCCATAAATTATTCCAGCAATGCTTGAAGCTTTTTAAAAAAATGTATATATTTTTGGGGGTTTTGGAAATTGTCAAAAATACAGTGGAATTCTGCTTCTTTTGTACACCTATTCAGGGGACACATCTACAGTGTTAAGGGAATACTTTCCTGTGAAATTAATGAAGAGAAATCTATGTTTAAATACTATGGCCAACACCTATTCAGGGACACTTTGTTGGGTCCCTTAAGCATGGTTGCCACTAGCGACGCAACACAAGGACGTAACGCAACGCAAGTGAATTGACCAATCACAAGCGATGGCTTATTCGCTTGTGATTGCTAACTGTCTATAACTTCGCTTGTCATTGGTTAAAACGCTTGCGTTGCGTTTATGTCCTTGCGTTGCGTTTACGTCCTTGCGTTGCGTTTACGTCCTTGCGTTGCGTTTACGTCCTTGCGTTGCGTTTACGTCCTTGCGTTGCGTTTACGTCCTTGCGTTGCGTTTACGTCCTTGCGTTGCGTTTACGTCCTTGCGTTACGTTTACGTCCTTGCGTTACGTTTACGTCCTTGCGTTACGTTTACGTCCTTGCGTTGCGTTTACGTCCTTGCGTTGCGTTTATGTCCTTGCGTTACGTTTACGTCCTTGCGTTGCGTTTACGTCCTTGCGTTGCGTTTATGTCCTTGCGTTACGTTTACGTCCTTGCGTTGCGTTTACGTCCTTGCGTTACGTTTACGTCCTTGCGTTGCGTTTACGTCCTTGCGTTGCGTTTATGTCCTTGCGTTACGTTTACGTCCTTGCGTTGCGTTTACGTCCTTGCGTTGCGTTTATGTCCTTGCGTTACGTTTACGTCCTTGCGTTGCGTTTACGTCCTTGCGTTACGTTTACGTCCTTGCGTTGCGTTTACGTCCTTGCGTTGCGTTTATGTCCTTGCGTTACGTTTACGTCCTTGCGTTGCGTTTACGTCCTTGCGTTGCGTTTATGTCCTTGCGTTGCGTTTACGTCCTTGCGTTACGTTTACGTCCTTGCGTTGCGTTTACGTCCTTGCGTTGCGTTTACGTCCTTGCGTTACGTTCTAGTGGGAACCAAGCTTCAATAAAGTTCTGTTGTGTACAGCAATTGTTTGGAATTTAATTTGATTCAAATCAAGTTTTTAGTGTTCATGAAGAATGTGATTAGATTTTATTTCATTTTCCAAATTCTATCCAAAAGAACATGTCAAAACTTCACAAATATTTAAAAATATATTACAAATGGAAAGGTTTTTAACTTGTGTATTTAAAATTGATGGATGAAACGTTTCGGACAATGATGGAAAACTTCCGAACTTTAAAGGCTGTAAAGTGGCAGAATATTCATGCTTAGGGGTTTTAAACAGAATATAAGTGATCATTATTATTTACATCATATTTCTTACTTCATCTTTTTGAACAATACCATATGGAATGGTTAAACGGCGCCATACAAATCAAATGATAAATTGGTCAGTAAATAAAACTAATAAAACTGCTCCTGCAAACTTAACATAAATTATTTAATCGATTGAAATAGTTAATCAGTATAACCTTGGCCTAGATATATCAAATTTAATAATGTTTTCTTTAGATTAACTGTACTAAATTAATTTCAACAAATTAATTAAAGCTTATTAAGAACGACCTGATATTTTAAATTAATGTGTATTTTTGACCTAATTGAAATCTATCTGAAACAATTAAAATTGTATGTATTGAAATAATATATATTATAAGGTAACTTAAATAAATTATTCTAAATTAATTAGACTTATTAAACTTTAATAAGATATAAACTTGTTAAACAATCTGTTATTTAAATCAAGTTTATTATTTAGGGCAAAGAATGAATTATCTTTTCAATTATACTGTACTGCAGTAAATATGGAATAACTACAATAGCGACTGATTGAATTCTAAAACAACTGGGGCGACTTTAAACTAAGTGGATGCATCTCGACATCAAGTGTTGCAATATCGAGGCAATCACTAAAATAGAACAAGTAAATTAATTGAAAGAATTAATTATTCAAAAGAACATGACCGAGCCAGTCAAGCGTGAATGATAAATCATGATGAGATGGCAAAGCTATTCATGGGTAACAATTAGATAGAAAGATAAAAAATAAATTATGACGAATGAATGAAATGCCTAGTTCCAAGATTCATAATTCAATTTAATTTTGAAATAATGGAAAAAAAATCAATAGAATGATTCTATACAAATATTGTACAGCCCCTTCAGAAACATTCCAATAAAAACAAGTTTCTGCTTTTATCATTTTATGCATGATTTTATTTGATGAAATACATAACATTTTACATTTTATTTTTACCTTTTTTCAATTTCTTTAAAGATGGGGTTTTAAATCATAGATGAAACTATTTCAATCATTTTATGACACTACATTGTTGAGCCTTAAAATACAAATGTAATTTGGTAGCATGCAGTTAAGAAAAGACGCTCAATTTCAATTGTCTGGCTTTAAAAGGAACATACAATACCATTTGCTTCATTTATATTGATATATTTAGAATAGCCTTTATATCAAATTAAATTGAAAGATAGAATTAATACACTATTCACTAGAAAGTTCACAATATATTTCACATTTGCAAATAGAATTACGTACCAAAGCTTTTAACAATGTGTTTTGAAGCTTTTTCAATTTTCTAAAGTTATTTGTTACATGCAATAGATTTTATAAAATAATTATTTTTTAACTTATAAAAGGCAGTATACATAATTTAATTCAACCCATTGGCTAGCAGTCAATTTGAAAATTTGTTGCTTAAAATTACATTGGGTTTTTTCAGGTAAATAATTTTCTTTTTCTGATCCAATGGTCAAAGTAAATAAATAGACAAGACAATACTCTTTAAGTGTTATTTTTCTTGTTGTTATTTGAGTGAAAATTCTGTCAAACAACAACAAAATGCATAAATTTAACTTGTATTTTTTTATGTAAATTCTTCATTTAAATTCAACAGTAGAATCGTAAAAATTAAGAGAGCGCAATCTTGGTGATCAATCACCTTAAGAAGCTTAATGACATGAGTTTAATTTGAGGCAATAAAAACCTGACCAATAATGAATTATATATCTTGTTATGCGTCAAAAGAATCATTACTTTTATCAATGACAAACAAGTCGTGACCTTTCACTTTGATTGATCTACAAGATGTAAAATATAAATACTTAATTGTCATTTTTTTGTTTCCTTGCTATTAGAATGTTGGGTTCAAATCTTGTCTGATTCCAAGGATAAGCAAATTCACTCACTATCCTTCTTAAATTTGTCAATCCTGTTCACAAGATATACATATACACAAGATCTGCTCTACATAAACAACTTCAGAGTGGATTTGTTTTCTGTCATGATCATGATTGGATTTGAACCCAGGTCCTTGGGATGCATAGCAACCTATTAAAGTATTATAGTCGGAGTAAAATCTTTTGACCCAGTAACTGCAAACCGATTTCTATGAATCACTTTAAATACTCTCCATGGGCTGTAGATGTAATACCGTAATTGGGTTGACATTCAAACCTCTATGGTACTCATTCATACTCATGGGTAGAAAATATCAACATCAAACATGATATTAGTTTTTATCATTGATGAGCTAAGTTCCTTAGTGTTTCTTTAAAACAAAATAATTGAGAGGATAAAAAAAATAAGAAAAAAAGCAAAAAAAATTTTCTAAGATGGAAGGTAGCGATATAAGTTTTCAGTAGCTACAATTTGTAAAAAAACAAAAAACAAGAAATTGAATGTTATCCCAACTGATGACCCAACCAATGACCCAACCAATGACCCAACCGACAACCCAACCAATGACCCAACTGATGACCTAACCAATGACCCAACTGACGACCCGACCAATGACCCAACTGACGACCCAACCAATGACCCAACTGATGACCTAGCCAATGACCCAACTGACAACCCAACCAATGACCCAACTGACGACCCAACCAATGACCCAACTGACGACCCAACCGACGACCCAACCAATGACCCAACTGATGACCTAGCCAATGACCCAACTGACGACTCAACCAATGACCCAACTTCATACTATACCTCCAAAAAAGGTAAATATCTAATAAAGTTGACATAAAAAAAATACTGTACTACAGTTACTGTACAATATTTCATCAATTTTGAGTATACAATTGTAACATACCTTTTCAACTGGTCGGTATGTTCATTAGATTAACAGAAATTATTCATATTCGAGACGGATTAAAGGGAAAAAGTATCCTGAACTGTGGATTGTAATCAAGTATTAATGGAATAAATGCCCAGTAGGTCGTACTATGACTTATGAATTACAAGTTGAATATAGAACGAACATAAAATGGGGCAGAGGTCGTATAAAAACTAACATTATGTATTTCAATCCAAAAATGCAAATAAAATGTAAATATGATGGATTTTATGTTTCTCATTTTGAAAATTGATGTTTTTTTTTGTAAAGTTACATTAAGTAAGTATTCGGAAGGTATGTTGCTGCATGCATAAATGGTAAACAATTTATGTATTGGTGTTATGCATTTTTAGGGTTTTTAGAACAAAAAACTAAAATAATAATGCTATTATTTTTTAGCATTGCTGTCCAGTGGGTTATGTGTGTGTGAGCTGAATACTATGAAGCACACAGATTTGCTTAGTATCAAAGGAGGAGTTAGGCCAGGGGTGCACCACAACAAAAAACCTTCAAGGAGGTAAAATACTGATTTGCATGGGAAGAAAAGAAAAACATTGTTGTTGCAGAAGTGCAAGGAAGAAGGTGAGGAAGAAGTATTATGTGAAAAAGGCAAAACCAATAAAAATGATATGGACAATTCTAAGAAAAAATACTTGAACATAAATTGAAGATATAAACATTATTTTCCTACTTCTTGGATAAAACTTCATGGCGCCTAACTCGTGTAGGATGTTAACAACTTTGACATTTTGTAAAATGTTTGCAACATTCAAAACACAGTTGTAGATTTATTTTTTCTTTACTAATGAACAGAAAAAAAATAAAACATTACAAGCATTTTAAATTTATTCGACAGCATAACATTCTACGTCAGTTGCTACAACAACAGTTGCATGTTTTGATTCTTGTAATTTTAATGGATCGCCGCTATCAACAGAAATACGATTATTTTTATTGCTGTTGAATTTATATTGAACAATAACATTTATTCCCAACAATTGTATTGTTGTAATAAAATGGATTATTCTTCCATTACGTTCACATTAGTCTCGGCGTTAAACATTGATAAATGTGAACAGTTTTAAAGATCTAAGTACAATTTATAGGTAATAGATTTACGCAAAGGAAATTACTACAATAAAAACAATTGGCTGCATTTTTTTTTTGTGAGAAAATTAAATAAAAACAAATCTGCATCAAAGTATAAAAGTAAACAGCAAAGTGTTTAGGTAAATCCAGCCATGTGGCAAAGTCCAGAGGCCAACTGTTAAGGTAGGGCGCAGAAAACCATAGCTACAAAATTGGCACAGGCTAAAATCATTCAATTATGGTAAAAGAGCAAGTCTTCTCAGATAACAACAACTGGAAGTCCAGCGTACACATCTCACTGAACTGGTTTATCTATCAACAGAGTATGGGATTAACCTGATGCACTGGTTCATTTCAACCCTGTTGTGATTAGTAAAAGAATGGTTGCTGTTTGGTGGCAGCTGTACAGCAAGGAGGAGAAATCGAGTTCTTTGAGACGGTGTTACTACTGTATAAAGTGCATGTTATAAATATATATCTAATCTAATATTTCCATTAAATTTGCAGTTAAGACTGTAATACAGTAGTATACAATTTTGTTTCAAACTTAAAGATGTATTGTCCCTTGAAACACAAAAAATGAAGATCAAAATAGTCTAAATTTAAATTGGCCATATCAAAGTAATATTAAAGTTATTCACTTTAAGTCGAAAATTAGAGCCAAAAACAACAAGTTTACGTAATTAACAGGTAAATTAATTTGATTACAAATCGTCGCGAGCGAAAGTAAACAAAGATTTCAAACCACGGGTATGCATTATGCCTGATGCTAATTAGGATTGTTTACAACTCGTCACGGTTGAGAAGGTGTTTTCACACATTGCGAGGAAGTTTTATGATTATGCATACAAAGTAGCCAAACAAGCGCGTTGCATTATGAGATATGTTTTGATCGAAAACTTTGACTGGAAGTCAAAGTTATTTTTTGAACAAAAAAACGTCTGTATTTCAGCTAAATTAATTTTTTTTGGACTAATTTTTGGTGAAAGTTAATAACTATTATGATACTTCAAAATGACCCACTTTTTTTCAAAATCTTTTTTTTAACATTTTTTTGGAATTAGTCAAAGGGACAATACATCTTTAATGAATTCGTGAATATCGTAGCTAAGCTCTCACAACATTAGACTTTAAATGCAAGTCATGTGTGACTGTTACGATCTATTTTTTACAGTATTTTCTATACAGTGCAACTGAAAGCTCTCTGTTGCACTAACAGTTAATAACTTATGTTTTGTTATCTTTAAACTGTTTCCTTTAATTTTAATCATCAAAGAAATATCCAGCCAAATACGTGATAAGCAATATGGACAATAGAGGGCGGTATGCAGAATATAGTTGATATAGAAATCAAATTCCTATAATGTTGTAAGTAAAATGAAAACTATATGTAACTAATAATTATCATGTTATTAATACTAATGATTTTGGGGAAGTAACCAATTATTTTGGAGAAAATACAAAGTTTGGGGAAAAATAAAGATTAAAGGAATTACAAAATAATGGTAGCATTTTCTCTTCCTACAGATGTACCATGGAGGTACAAAATATATACTTCCATACATGTATTTTTGCCAATAGTAGAAAAACTCAGTTGGATAATAATAGAAAACTATTAATTACTATTACAAGTTAGTCCAATACCTGTACATGCAAGGAGAAAAATGTCACAAATGATTAAATACATCACACATTTTAGCATACCTGCTACTGCTACTTCACAAGTCTTGATATCTTCCTCCATATATCTACTGCCCTCTCTAGTTCATTGTCTTACAAACTTACCTTTCAATGAACTCTTCATAAGAAATAAAACATGCATACATACAAAACATTCACAGAGGTGAAACTAATGAATAACAACCCATACATGTACAACATTTAAAATGTTTATTACATGCGTTTTTTTAGGCGCTAACACTGTAGGTCAGGATTGAAACCCCCATACCTTGGGATTGGAAGCCCACCATTTCATAAAGCAATGTTATTTTCGATGTCAATTCAGCATGAATGGAAGATTTTCATTATCATGTAAAATAAGTGTCTTTTAAGGACTCACCATTTCCTTGTGGTTTGGGTAAAAGGCTTGATCGATGAGAGGAAACTTGTCCGTACCATGCCGGTCCCTTAACTTGATCAGTTGCGCAAACTAGTAAAAGAAAAAAATATATATTTCTTTAAAATATATTTTGCGATTGTGTTCCATTCAAGGAATTAAGTGCTTGATTTAGTAGGTCCACTGGCCAATAATAAGCGTGTTAAACTCCCAGTCAGTGGCCTGTTTTGGCCATTCAATTTTCATACAGAATTTAAATACGTGTTAAATTTATTGATGACCAGTGAAATTTGATTCAGGCCAATTAAAAAAAAATGGTTAACTTTAATACTTTAGAATAACCTTTAAATGGCCTCATAAATAACATATAAACAACTAAGTTGAAAAATAAAATTAAGACAAATTATTGTAGCAGAGATATTGAATATTATGATTAATTTGAGAACAAGATCTACTGCATAGCAAAGTCAGGAACTTATAGAGCTGTAACTAATGTCATTTAGTTTCAAATAAAATAAACAACTCATTCCAATCTACTTGACATCTAACATTAGTTTGTGTAAGATCATGAGAGATTTCTTTAAATGTAAATGATGACTTTAAGGATAAAGTAATCAGATTGGTAGATCACAAAAAGTGACAGACGGTAATCCTTCTGAAGAACAACAAAATTTCCTTTCAAAAAATGATGGGTAATTTAATGTTAAAAAATGTACACCATGTGAAATGCACGAACTAAGAGTGTTTTTGTGATTGAATAGTGCCGGTTACCTGGCTAAATTGGCAATAGTCTTTGCTCTTTAAAGGGAGATTAATGTAGAGCATTCTCTTGACATGGGCACTATTTTTTCGTATCATTACTCTTCCTCGGGAGAGCAATGGCTATTGTTGGTTTATCCAGGTAAGCTAGGCACAACATAACGCACACAGGGCAAAGGCCCCTGGTTTAGCACTCCCAAGGGGCCCTCCAATACTGGGTAGTTGCATTGGACTGTTCATGCTCTGGGGCCCCTGGGTCTAGTCAGTGAGTGCTCATAGCCGCCACTGTCTGCAAGTCTCTTTGATTTGCATTTCTATAATGGTGACATCTTTTGTCATGTGGTAAAATACAGTTTGCAGTACACCATGTGATTCCTAAAAAGATGCAGAATATCTTTACAGTTTAATTTTTTTAGGGAATCGTATGGTGTACCACAAACGTATTTTCGTGATGTTTGTTTGCACTGGTACATTTAAAGGTCATGAGAGCATATTTTCAGAAACCCTTGATGTGCGATTCATTAAGCTATTGATTTGAGAGTTATTTCTCAAGTGGTTGTTCCATCCCAGTGTGCCCAGTCACCAATTGAAATGAAGAATACTAATAAAGCCTTACCAACATTCTAATTAATCAATCAATTAGCTAACAAGGTAGACATGACATTTAATGTAATCCATCCGACTGAAATTCACCCAGACACCATGGCGACCATTCTTTACATTTGGTTTTTTAATATAGTATCACATCGCAGTAGAGTTTATCTTAAAAGAATTGCCAAAAGACGGATTGCTAGGCTAGAGTGAAACCAGAATTTTAAGGGGGATTTAATGTTTATGCCATGGTGAAATTACTGTCAAACAATATAGGCTATGGCGATTCATCACTGCAAAATACTACGCATAACTGGTAGAACAATTGTCGAAAGCAAAATATAGGCTAAACATGATTTTAATATATGTGTACAATCAATCGTAAATCGTTCGATTTATATAGCGCCATTCCAACATTCATTGCTCATGGCGCTGTAGAAAAGATCAGAAAAGGTGAGTTTTGAGTAGTGACTTAAAGTGACTCAATAATGATGCATGTTTAATGTTCAAGGGTAGGTGGTTCCAGAGCCTAGGTCTAGCAACACTGAAAGTCCGATCTCCCCAACTATGTTTGCTCCTTGGAATGTCCAGTAGCACCTGATGACTAGATCTTAGTTCTCGCTTTCCCTTCTTGACAGTCAACAATTCTGAGAGATATTTTGGAGCGCAACTATTTAGGCATCGGAACACCAGCAGCAGGATCTTAAATTTAACACGTGACTCCATGGGTAGCCAATTTAACTCTTTGAACAATGGTGTGACGTGATCATACTTCTTGGCACACATCACCAAGCGAGCTGCCCAATTTTGCACCTTCTGGAGAGTCCGCAACTGCTTCGTCGGCAGACCATACAGCAGGGAATTTCCCATATCAAGCCGATTGACAACAAAAGCATGTACAATCTGCTCTGTTGCACAATGGTTCAAGTAACGTCTGATCTTGGCGATGTTACATAAATGGAAAATAGCAGATCGGCTGATTTTGTTGATATGTGATTCCATGGTCATTTTACAATCAAGTTGTACACCAAGGTTACGAACTTCTGATGATGGATTGACTAGTACGCCACCAATATGTAGGCCATCAAACCGGATCTTTTTTCTCTGCTGAACAGAACCAAATAGGATCACCTCGGTCTTTTTATCATTTAGCTTGAGGAAGTTGGAGCCCATTTATTTTCTAATCTCACCAGTGCATGCTTCTAACCGTTTTACGGCGCACAGAAACTTGGTCTGGCAAGGCTTGACAGAAACGTAGATTTGTATATCATCTGCATAGAAATGATGACATAATCCGTGTCTTCGTATTATTTCAGCAACTGGTGCAACACAGATGGAAAACAGCTGTGGTCCAAGCACCGAACCTTGTGGATCGCCACATAATAGAGGAAGGTCATCTGATGAAACATCACCAATGCAGACGGCCTGGGTTCTGTTCCTTAGATATGATGTGAACCAAGACAATGCTTGATCTCTTACCCCAATATCATGTGACAATCTATGAAGAAGCAGTGAGTGATCTACTGTGTCAAAAGCAGCCGATAAGTCTAGTAAAACTAGAACAAATGGGTACCTTGTAGAGTCAAACATAAATATGCAGATTACTAACTGCAACATCACAGGAGTTTTCCATACGTGGTTGATCCATTGATCGGGGTAATAATGTGAAAAGCTTAGAGGCTTTGACTGAGCATTAAGCCCTAGATACGATTGACTTTATTATTAAATATCCAGTAAGATGACTATTAAAAACATGGATTATGATCATAGATAGAGTGTATACGACCATTCACCCCTCTATGGTTAGGCAATAGCTGTATTTTTAGTTCACTGGGAAAAAAGTAATAATGATAATTATTTTTTAAACTCTTACCACCCAAGGCTTGTCCATGAAATTGTAAATTCCTTCCCAGGAGTTGACGCTTCCGACATTTCCAAACTGAAAGCCAATGATTAAGTTACGCCACTCTTCCTGAACCTCCATTCCACGTCCATGCTGTCTGATAAGTACGAAGTCTGGTTTGAAAGACCTGTGCAGAAAGGTAAAGAAAAAATGCTTATATGGTTATATGGTGCAATATTGGAATAATATTTCTGTTTGAGACATCCCAGTGTGCTTTTAGGGAAAATGGTTTGGCAATTGCCCTGTCCTTTGGATGGGACATTTGTTGATCTCGGGTACATAAAAGGAAAATGTACAAAATATTAACGAAGAGAATTAACCCTGCTATATTGAGTATACAAATTATGGGAAGAGGACTATGCTTCTTCCTCTGTTATAGCACCATCATCACTATAGCACGAAAACATTAAAATTAAAAAGTGAATATTTGTTTTTTAAGTTTAAAGGATGGATATTGATGCTTATAATCTTAGTTTAGGGAGTGTAGTAGAAGTAGTGGAACTTTGACACTAGGTCAGGATATTTGTGAATATACAAACAATTATTTCAAGTAAGTAAGGACAATAATTCCATAATAAAATTAAACAAAAAAATAAACACATTTTATATAAAGTGTGTTATAAATAAATATATAATGAATCCATAGATAAATCGCCATGTAAGACATTAAGAAAACAACACCTACACTAATTTGTTCTTGAGCTTTGGAGAATTTTGTACTCTGTAATATTTTTTCCGAAATAAAACATGAAATGAATGCAGTAAGTATAATTTGTTGATTACATCATGCATTCTGCCTTACTTGTCTGGCAAACTCCTATTAAGCTGTATTACATTAAGCATGCATGTTAGAGGCATCAGGGGCCATACCTTACTACTTTTTGTCCTTGCCTTACTCCCTTGAAATCAATAGTTGTTCCTGTTTCAGTACAAGACGCAAGATTTATTTCAGCAAATTCACACTAAATATGAAGACATAAAAGAAAGAGATTTAACAACAGTTGAAATAAATAAGAGTCTGTTGTGTTATGAATGGAAAAAATGTATAATGATAGCGAGGATTTACATTGTAGACGTTAACGCAACAAAATCATCAAAGAAACACGCTTACGTCAATATACAAATGTGTTTATTCCTAAAATGCATGGTATGTTTAACATTTGAACAAGTTTCCAAAGCAGATCTTTGGAATGAACCTGTGCTATTAAGATATTTTTTTCCAGGGTGATAACCCCACTCTCAAAATGGTCTTCTTAATAACTTAGTACCGCCTTTTATAAATATTGGAGCTACTGATTTAATATGGAACTAAAAGTCATAGTTAAGTAATTTTTCATTCTGTTTCTAGTCTACTTAATGTATGTATTAAAATACATACAGTATTGTACTTAGCTCGTACTTGATTGATATCAAACAGACAGTTTACCATTATTCAGAAAAGGAAAAATGCAAGTAGGTTTTTTTAATCATACTTATGGTCTAAAGGTTGAATTCACAATGATTTGCTTTTTAATGTATTATCCATAATAAAAAAAACTTTTGCAAGAATTATGAAAAGTTTACTAACTTGTTCTACTCGGATATCAAATTCACCGTGTATCTTTTTACCTCGGAAATATTTTGCCCTGAAAGAAAAAATAAGTTAGAAATTTCATAAATAAATCATTCATATATACGAGGTCGTAGAGAATATAGCAACTATATATACGCCTATTCAGCAGATCAATGGGCTTATTAAACACATCAATGGGCTTATACCAGAGTTAGCAGGGAAACTTATCTTACCATGAAGTATGTTGATCATCAATTACTAATAAAACCTTTTCTTTTCCTTTATTAGTACGACCTGTCAGGGAGCTGAGAAACCCAACTCCAATATCTTGCCTCATTGGACCAGGGGGCTGGCCACCCATTGCCTTCTGTTCCCTATCTCTTTGTTCCTTTTCTTTTTCCCGTAGTTGTTGTTCTTTATCCCGGTTATCTTCACTGCCTAGGTTTTGAAAATATCCATTAGGAATGATTGTTGCGCTAGTGTCGGAAAACCGTCTACGAAGAAAATTCATTCTGGTCCTAAAATGAAAAAAAAGTCAAAAGTAGTATTATGTAGAATTAGATTTTACTAAATATTGTATTTTAAATTTTATAGCCTTGTGAAAAAAAGACCTTAAGCTACAGTATATATATGTATAATATAATGTTAGCATGTTAGTATGTGCAAACCTTAATTACTGTAGCATACAATGTTCATACTTCATACAATTTTTTGTTCAAGTTGCACTGATCTATGAATTACAAGATAATGTTTATAGTTGACATAATAACTGCCCACAGTGACACAATCACTATTTTATGGGCCTTGCCAAACTTTAAAAGAGAAATTGTGAACATTAATGGTAACATTCACTCATAAATTAAATACAATTGGTCATTATTCATACATTATTATCAGATAATATTTGAATTAGAAACAAAGTATAATTGTTTTTAACACGAAACATCCCGATATGAAAATGATTATCAACCTTAAATGTCAAGGTCGTTTAGTACTTTAAATAAATTACATTCTCTGACAAAAGTGGGAATTTCTTCTGCAATTAACACCAGAAACCATAAGCAAAATCCAAAAGATGTCAAACTACCTAAATTTAACTAATAAACGTATTTTTTAAATGGTAGAAATTAAAAACGATCGAAGTTTCAAAAAAAGTTTTGAGATAAAAGAATTTCCAGAACCTTTTTTGTTCCATCAGACTGACTGAGGAATATATATTATCATTTATTGTTTTCAATTAAAAGAAATTGCATATTATATATATGTATTCATTGATTTCTGAGATGTTTGATACCATTTAGTACCACTTACTGCTCCTGGTTGTCTAAGACATACATTACATAACTTTCTGTTTTTATATGATTCATGATTTTATGTCAATTTTCATCAACAAATTATCTCAAGGCTAAATTTTAAATTTTTTTTATAAAATCATTCTCAAGAAGATCACATTTGACAATAGAAGACATTTTAAATTGCATTATTTTATTTATCATGCAAAAACTGAACATAGCAATTATACTTGTTCAAAATTGTCATTATCGACAGAAAAATTGATCGCATGAGATTATTTATAATTGTACACTCTCAGTACTAGAATTATATGACCTGAAATTAGGAGAATTACGTCGGAGATAAAACCATTCTAGTAATATAAGATAATTTTAAAACCATGACAAGGCTGCGTATATCTTAAGGTGAAGGCAATTTAACGCATGGTAATTCAGATGTACTGTAGACTCTTAAATATTTAAATACATGAAAGACGAATTCAAAAACAGTGAGGATTGCATGACAATATTCCATTATTTCTGTTATCATTCTTACTGACAATATAGCAGAAGGCTTGTTCTTCTTGCATAAATTAATAAATAATAATGCCAAAAAAGTTAATTAGGAAATGACTATAATTATATGGAACTGAGTTTATTATTATGCATAAATTATCATTAAATACAAATTAAGGGTGGATTAAACTAATGCCAAATGCAATTAATATTATAAATCATTTGATTTATCCAAACATAATTAGCAGGATTAATAGGGATTTAATTGGGTGTTGTCTAAGCTGGTTAATTTAGATATTTGAGAGTTGTCCAAGCTCAATGTACAACCTTTTGAAGACTACATTACAGTTCTTATGTATGGTAGTAAGCTCTCCTGTCAAAGTATATTCCTGCCTTTAAGCTCTGTCTACACTATCAAAATAGTTCGACAAAAAAGGCATTGCGCCCAAATATGGTAGTGATATCATCAAGTCCATATACAGGCATTTTTTTTTCACATCAAGTTTGAAAGTGTAGACAGAGCTTAAGGCCATTATAAATGCAACAATTGAGCCTCTTGGTGTTTTGGCAATTTTGCAATGTATACATAATGAAAGTTGGAGTTTCCAAAAGCGGTCATCATTTCGAAAAGACTGCATTTAAACCTGTACGTTTTGCTTTGATAACTGCATATTGGCATGTCATCGTCTTCATCAGTAATTGTAAGGAAATTAAGAGAGAGTAAATATTGTTGGCCAATTCATGAATTTCAAATAGAGGCTGCTGCACCTTTTTATTCTGTAGAGGGTGCTATTATTGTTCAAATGACCATGCTCAATTTACATCCATGATTTAATTTTAGTTATAAAAAATAAATATTCATATAGAATTTCACTTACTTCTATTTATCCGTATGTAATAAGAGAGAATCAGTATATTCCAAAGTACATTAATTTGTATATATATATCCCACAAACGTTATTGAATTCCAATTCTTAATTCCAAACGATATTGTAGATGGCTAATCGAGACAGACAGGATTTTGATGAAGTTAGGTTACAGCTTAAACCTGGCGAATGTCTTATGTATAGATTGCACGAGTTCAAAAACCTTTTTAAAGCAATCAATTGCAATTGTATTTGAAATTTGTATAAAGATTAATTGACAGAAATAATTTAAAACTTGTTTTTTTCTTGTAGGTCAATGTATCGAAGAAAATTATCAATGTAACAGTGCAACATAACTTGTGGATTTGGTAACTTGAAGTTCAGGTAAAAATCCTACAATACTTGATAGTTATTTTTTGCAATCTGAAAAACAAACAAACAAAAAGCATAATTATTTAAAATTTTATAAATCAAAATTTCATCAAAACAAGATTACGGTTAAGTTCAGCTTCAACAAGATTGCCTTGATGTAAAAATGCAATATGCTTAACAACAAAGAAAGGACAAAACTAATGGAATCATACACAGTCAATTTCCAGATTAACCCTACTTTTAAGATTAAATGTGGTACTTAAAAATCACCATGCTGAAATCAATAAATAAAAAACATGGTGTCTTATGTGAATATACAGAAAAAGGAATCTTATCTATGGGACAGGCAACACAATACTTTTATACAACTTTCTACAGTAATTTTCATTCTGCTAGAATTTTCTTTTAATAATATGTTGATTGCGATAATTATTGATTTTATCCATAAAAACTGGTTTACCTTTCAGGCATAAAATAAATTATAGTCTTTGGTCTAGATTACTAACAAAATTGTGTGCGTAAAAACCATGGCAACAGTGATGGTGACATGATGATCAACTTTTTAATCATTCAGAAATTTCCCAAAACAGTACTATATGTCTTATAAGTAATAGGAACTAAACTAATAGAACCAATACAATTAAAAAGTGGTCTATAATTAGAGAGGTTCATCTAAGCCACAGAAATCTTTAATGTAGAGATAAGATTAAGAAGATAATTTAGGCCTAATAAAGAGATTTATATAACGACCAAAATTTCACCATCCTATTTATTTGAAAGTAAACCTCTATATGTAACAAGAATAAAAACTTTAGAATAGTCATATTCAAACTCGGTCACCTTGAATATGGTTGTATGAAAATATGATGCATATATATTGCAATAAATTCAATGCGTAAATTGGCTACTTGATACTATAGTAACTTACCCTACTTTTAGATAAGAAATTATTGATCAGAAAAGCATTGCCTAGATGCAACTGTTATATTAAAAGAATCAACACAAGTTTAATTGTTATATATCCAATAAGAAGCAGTTTTTGTGAGAATTTAATCAATACTGTGAATCCTTAACTCAAGCAATTTCAGGTCAACTAAATTATATCTCAAAAGAGCATAATTTACTGTCAGTGTGGTGCTTATCATCAGTATTGCCAATAACATGTTGTATAAAATAAAATAAATGAATGAAAATTTCACATCATAAAGAATAAAAACGATAACATAACAAGCCTGACTTTTCCAACTAAAATATTGCTGTTCACGCAGCCAATTCAATATTCACCTAATATGAAATTTCACACGAATCAGTGAAACAATAGTAATGCAACTTAAAAAATCATGTTTTAATAAAAGATATTTCAGAAAACTTTC